>NW_028261386.1:127124314-127424314 GCF_051295495.1 Thamnophis sirtalis
TGAAGTGCAGGAGGCGGTGAGCATGGTCATCCCATGGCTGCTGCTGTGTTGCATTTTTCCCCCGGGAAGGTTTATTTTCGGAGGAGGGCTTATTTTTAGTGCATGTGCTCAAAAGCCCAATTGGGTTTATTATCCAGGGAGGTCTTATTTTGGGAGGAAAAAGGGGAAGTATGCCACTCAACAATTCCTTACAATTTGACTTTGAGTCATGGGCACAGATATTGGTATACTATAATATTTGGTATAATAGTTAATTTTGTCCTATTCTGTATTAGAATACCAAGGAATTCAATGTCAACTGTTTTGCTGAAATCATGATTCTGTACGCCCACTGCATTTCTGTGAACTGAATTGATCCCTGTATGAAAATAAATAATCAGGTTGGTTTTGAGAGATTCAAAAGATTCTTTATATACCCACAGAAACATTGGTTTCTCTGTCAAGCAATCCAGTATTTTTAAGTAAAACACAAACCAACTTCTTAATGATATATTCTAGAGTTTGGGTCAGCATTGTTTGCCACAGTGTTGTTGTTGAAAGCAGGCAGAAAAGTACAGATAAAAGTCTGTGATAAATTATCATAAATTACTCATATTAGATGCTAAAAGATAAGCTCCTCTGAAGAACTGTAAATCAGCCAGAGTTCTGTTTAGGGAAAGGACACAGTCCTTACTTCCATAATAATAAATGTGGGCTGGAACTACTTCAAAACAAGGAAAACTTGTTAAATTTGTTAAAGAAACAAATTGTAAGTCTAATGCAAAAGAAAGCCGCAGGAGTCAATCCAAAACAGACAGGAATGCAAATCAGTAACCAGAAGAATTGTTTCCAAGAAAGTGAAGTAATCAAAATAATATTTTTACAGCAGGACTTTCTGTCTATACTTTATTAAAGGAATGTTTGCATTCTCTTCCTGAGAAATCATATAGATTTCCACTGTTCAGCCCTCTTTAGCGGATGGTGTGGTTTTAGGGTTATCACATACTCAACATGAGAATCTTTGACTTAGAAATCAACAGCTACTTGACCTGGGACGAACTCCAGTCAGAGATGATCACTCAGCATCTTCAATCAGTAACCACAGGTTGAGCATCAATTAGGTTTACATTTTTAGACTTGGAATTGGAAAAAATCCATAATAGATATCAACATCAAACTGTTGATGTTGATAGTTCCCTAAGTTCCCTTTTCCCATTCTTGAAGACAAAACTCTTTTCTGTCCTTTGGAACTATGAAGGTTCTCCATAATTTCTCAAAGATTAGGGAAAAGTAACTTCATGGGGGTAGCCGTAGATTCTTTCTTGGATGTAATAAATCTGATTTTAGACACTTAAACTTGTTTATGGTATCTATGTGTTCTCTTATTTCTTTTTTACTTACTTTGAGTGCTGCTTCCTCCTTTTGCTTAAATCCATTACAACACAATTGTTGCTTGGCAGAAAACTGAAAATAGTAGGAATGGATAATCTCTGCTATCTCTCTTTTATCTACTACTACCTATCCAGTTCTCCTAGCAGTGACCTACCTACCCTTTTCATTTTCTTTAACCACTTTTATATGGTTAAAAGGGGCTTTTTTTGTTATTTGTAGCTTTCTGGCAAACCTAAATTCATTTTGTACTTTAGCCTTTTAAACTTCTCTTCTGCAGATAGTAGCTACAACGTGGTCTTCCGTGTCCTATGCATTCCCCTTTTCATTGTGCAACATTTTTATAAGCTTTTTTTTCCCTATTAGAAAGATGTATAAGTGTACTTCCAGTATTTCTGAGACATTCTCAACCTTCCTATTGATCTTGAGAAATTCTGTTCCAATGATTCAACTTAATAGTACTCCAATCTCCTTGAAACTGGCTCTCCTAAAATCTAGTGAACTCGTGTGGTTAGACTTCAATTTCTTTCTTGGTAATATCTTGAACTACAACAGGATGTTGTTACTTCATTTGAATTTCTCATTGATTTCATTTCCTCCCCTATCACCTATTCTACTTTCCACAACAGCTGATCCCTTTTAGCGCCTGAGAAATTTTGGGGACCTTCCAGTCTTGGCTGAGTTGATTTTCCAGTAACTGTTCTGATAGTTGGTCCTGCTACTTATAGATCAAGAGTTGAGGTGTTGAATAATTGCTTGTTTATTATATTTACATAGCATTCTTCCCCGAAGGCTTTGAACAGCTAACAATCAGAAATATGTTTAAAAATTCACCTAAATAAAAACCAGTAACCCACTGGGAAGGTGAAATAAAAAATATAAAAAGATCAAAATGGATTAAAAAGAAGAGAAATCCATTTAATTCTTGCCCTAAATACAAATTGTGTTTGGTTTTAGCCACCACGTGTCTTAACAATTGCGATTTAAACTGAAATTTACTTCACGTAGTTCATTTTTAGCAAACACAGCTTTTGAAGAGCAGGTTCGTCCATCTAAACTGAAGGATAGGGATTTGCAGACTCGTAAGACTAACATTGGAACACATTTTCTGTGACATCCAAAATAATGTTTTTTCTGATTTATTAGTTACAGCGATGATATTTTATTTTATAGCAAACTGTGCAATAAATGGAAAAAGAAATTGCATAAACTGCAAATCACAATCTAAAGGATGATAGAATAACGGAGGAAATAACAGAAAAATCACATGGGAGCCTTGAAACTTTCTTGTTTTCTTAAAACGCAGTATCTCATACATCAAATTACTCATAAAAAGTAGGGAGGGTTATTTCTGCTCTTTTGCGGTGCTATTTCTGACTATACTTTCTCAGCTAAAATTTAGACATATTCCCTAGTAGACCATGTTCTGCTTATCTAATATAAGGGTCCAATATAAAGGCACAGACAGGATAATTAATGTTCAGCAACTTTTGAGGTCATTTCAACTATATTTAAAATAATTCCTGAGTTCAATTCGAGTATTAAGTGCAAAATATATATCTTATAGAGTTCCCTATATTAACCATATATTATAGGGTTGTAACCCTACATTATTAGGGTTATAATAATATAGGGTTATAACCCTATATTATAGGGACACGGTGGCTCAGTGGCTAAGACACTGAGCTTGTCAATCAGAAAGGTTGGCAGTTCCGTGGTTTGAATCCCTAGAGCCGCATAATGGAGTGAGCTCCCGTTACTTGTCCCAGATTCTGCCGACCTAGCAGTTCGAAAGCATGTAAAAATGCAAGTAGAAAAATAGGAACCACCTTTGGTGGGAAGGTAACAGCGTTCCGTGTGCCTTTGGTGTTTAATCATGCCAGCCACATGACCATAGAGACATCTTCGGACAGCGCTGGTTCTTTGGCTTTGAAACAGAGAGGAGCACCTCCCCCCCTAGAGTCGGGAACAACTAGCACATATGTGTTACCTTTACCTATAGAACTCTATATGAGGAGCATCCTTCATACACAAAGTCTGTATCCTAAACTGAAATTATTTGGAGGATAATAAAATATAATTTTAGGTTTTCACATGCAAAATGAAATGAGAGCTGTTTTCATTGCTAGTCTTAATGGGGGGGGGATATATCTTGAAATCACAAAAGAAATACAATTTGCATCGTACCTTACATTTTCTAAATGTAAGGCCTAACTCTAATGACTAATCCTAGAACTGTGTATTTCTCATTTCAGAACTGGCTTGCTCCTCCAGAAGCTCACAAAGAGTGAAGGATCACTAGGAAGCATTATTTCCCATGCTAGTTTCTTTAGTTATTTTGCCAGGAATTAAAAGGAAATTTCTCTCTTAAAAATGAACAGCTTATTAATCTTTAATACACATTCTTAATGACATGGAATTGTAATGATTCAAGCATCACAGTGTCATTCAACTGTCCTTCTTGAAAATGCAGAACCAAGAAAATTCATGCACTAATGCAGTTCATAAAAGCTGCTGGACTTTTAGGAATAAAAATAATTTTAGGAAAGGTTTTTGATCAAGGTTCTTTTTCCCCTAGACAATTGCCCAGATAGATTCCAGAAGTGATGATTACTATGGTGGAATAGATATTTGAAACCTCAATAGATGTTCAGTAGCTATTTTTTAAGAAACTCTTGTTCTCCTTTTGGTAGTTATTTAATGAAAATGTCTGCAACATGCTTTTATAATTCCATATATATATACATTGGTCCTAAAAGATCGATTTAGCCTGAAATACATGTTAGCTGCTAACTCCCCTGCTAAAATGTGTTAGTTCAACTTAGAAACAGAAGGCAATCTATAGTAGTTGAGGATAAAGCAGGGAGACCTGTTTAAGTAATAGCAAAAAGTTTTACAGGATTACAAGAAGTCTTTAGATTTTATATATTTCTATAATAAGTGGGATGTGGTGGCTCAGAGGCTAAGACGCTGAGCTTGTCAATCAGAAATGTCGGCAGTTCAATGGTTCGAATCCCTAGTGCCGCATAAAGGAATGAGCTCCCGTTACTTGTCCCATCTTCTGCCAACCTAGCAGTTCGAAAGCATGTAAAAATGCAAGTAGAAAAATAGGTGCTGCTACATTTTGGTGGAATGTAGCAGCACTCCGTGCACCTTTGGTGTTTAGACATGCTGGCCATATGACCATGAAGATGTCTTCTGACTTGGAGGGACTCTTTGGCTTTGAAACGGAGATGAGCACCATCCCCTAGAGTTGAGAATGACTAGCAATAGCAATATCAGTTAGACTTATATACAGCTTCATAGGGCTTTCAGCCCTCTCTAAGCGGTTTACAGAGTCAGCATATCGACCCCACAGTCTGGGTCCTCATTTCACCTACCTTGGAAAGATGGAAGGCTGAGTCAACCCTGAGCCGGTGAGATTTGAACCGCCGAACTGCCGAGCTAGCAGTCAGCTAAAGTAGCCTGCAGTACTGCACTCTAACCACTGCGCCACCTCGGCTCTCACATATAGCACATATGTGCAAGGGGAACCTTTACCTTTACCTTTATAATAAGTAAAGAACTAGCCTGCATTCTGAGAAAGGAGAAAATAACAGAATAACAGGGTTGAAAGGGACTTGGAGGTCTTCTATTCCAACCTCCTGCTCAAGCAGGAAACCCTATAACAGACAAACGGTTGTCTACTCTCTTCTTAAAATCCTCCATCTCTTCTTAAAAACATCCATGATGCCCTCAAACCTGTTAGGGAGTTCTATAAATCTTGTTGCTTATGATTATCAAAACCTATCCTGTGCAACCATCTAAAAAATGTAGGCACTGGGAATGAACAAGTAATGAAGCACATCATATTCATGCCCAGCAAAAAAATGACAAGTTCAGAGCTTGAATCATTTAGAAGTAATTTATTGGTAGATGACCCATCTTGTCAATTCCTTGCTGATGTTTCTGATATTGCTGGTATGATTGTGATAGTTCAGAAATTGAATGCAACATAAATATAACGAAAGGGTGTTGTTATTTTTATGTGTCTTTATATGTCACAGTCCATTTCAGCAATTGTACCTATAATAGAAAAAAGAAAAAAGTAAAGCTAAACAAATTGTGATAGAGCAGCTACATTTTTGTATTTAGTAGGTGTGATCTTAATTGCAACAGTAAAGATACGTAGCTGGAAGGTAAAAAAAAAAGAAATGCAAATTAAAGAAATAATCATAGGTAAGGTCAGAACAATTTCTGAGTATCACTGAGCAATCTAATAAAAATACAAGTGAATTTAAATATGGCCAGTTATTGGAATCGTCTTTAAATTGTGCTTCTTGAAAAAAAAAATATGGGGAAAGGAACTGAACAGTTGCTGTCCATGAATTATGAAATAAATAGTGAACTAAGTTACTTCTGCTTTTGGGAGAGCCGAGATGGCATAGTGGTTAGAGTGCAGTACTGCAGCCACTTCAGCTGACTGTTAGCTGCAGTTCGGCGGTTCAAATCTCACCGGCTCAGGGTTGACTCAGCCTTCCATCCTTCCGAGGTGGGTAAAATGAGGACCCAGACTGTGGGGGCAATTTGCTGACTCTGTAAACAGCTTAGAGAGGGCTGAAAGCCCTATGAAGCTGTATATAAGTCTATCTGCTATTGCTATTGCTATTGGAAGCACAGAATACAATTTAATTTATGCATCTTTTTTATTTGAGCAATAATCTTTTTTCCTATTATAGTTGGATAATATGTATATGGAAGGGGCTAGCTATTGTTAGGTGTTTACTTCAGGTGAATGCAAATAATTCTGGAGTGAGAAACATGAGAAGCTACTTGGGTTCCAGACACTGAAACTAAAATTAGAGTAAACAATCAGCATACTTCAACATTAATTATTTTATTGACTTGAAGTCTAGGATATATTCAAAGCTTAAATTTCTGACTCTGCATTACAATCCAACTTCGTAACAGTATTATAGCAGAATCATCTCTTTTATGCTTTCGGAAATTATCTAATCTTGTAATTTGCTTAGTACAGGATTCGATGAAGGAGGCTTTAGCCATCAAACTAAATCATTGAAAATGTGTGTATGCATTTTCTATATAGTAACTTGGTGTCATTATTTTACTTAAAAACATATTTTAAAATATTTACTTCATTCATTCTTTATACATTGCTAAAATGCCATTTACCAATTTAAGATATTGTTACTTTTTGGACACCATCAAAAATGCACAAAAAATAAAACATTTTTTAAAAAAACATTTTCAATCGCACTTGATATTCTCAAGGAACAAATACCATATGAGGGCTGTGGTAAAAAGTTGAATGTGGGAACTGCCCTGAATCTAAGTTAAACCAAACTATTTATGGTCACACACACATACACACACACACACACACACACACACACACACACACACAGACTGACACACACACACAGAGAGAGAGAGAGAGAGAGAGAGAGAGAAGAAGAAGAAGAAGAAGAAGAAGAAGAAGAAGAAGAAGAAGAAGAAGAAGAAGAAGAAATAAATAAAAAAAGAAAAAAAGAAAGAAAAAGAGTGAGAGAGAGATAAAAAAAGAAAAAAGGGACAGAGAGACAAAAGGAAGGAGAGAGAGAGAGAGAGGGAGGGAGGGAGAGAGAGAACATATGGCCGGCAAGCCACTCCCACCAGGTCACATCGCCGGCAAGCCACTCCCACAAAGGAGGCCACACCCACAGAGTAGGTTCCAAAAAATTTTGAAACCCACCACTGGGTCATATCCCCATCGGAATTGTAAGATTCCTTCAAGCCTTATAGTAGTTTGATCCTAACCATTGCAAGAGGAAGGATTTTAAGGGAATAAGTTTTCTGGGTATTTACCTGTGCTAGGATCAGAAATCAGCATCTTGTAAACATCTGCAACTCTGTCCTGGATTCTGAGTTTCCATTGGAATTCCTTTCAATCTCATTTTTTCTCATTAAGATAGAGTTCATTCTCATAAAAAGTTCTAATGAAAGCTCAGGGACAAAATATTAGTGCACCTTGCATACGCTATAAAGTTTGCTTTTAAAATAGATAGCATGTATTTGCTGATTGATGTTTCATGGTAAAGATCAAATAGTGTCCGCTCTAACTGAAAGATTTGGAAAGTAAGGAAGCAAAAGATGTATGTTGCTTTTCAGCGACACTATGCTTCCCTTGAAGCTCTATCAGGTCTGGAGATTTGAAGGCAGGCTAAAAGGCTTGGGTGTCCTAGTCCAGAGATAATGATTATTCTAAATATTTTGTTCATATAAGGAGCACAATATTTGTGCTCCTTGTGACCTTGGTTGTGTTAATTTTGAACGAACCAGGTTAATCTCCAAAACAGAACACTTCAACAAGAGAATAATTATGGAAGCTATCAAAATAGAGAAACACCCCCACAACATGCCGATACCTCCCGCCTACCAGACATCTGGAAACCAGCCCTAGTCAACAAACGAGCCCCACCCACCATCCAGGCCATTACAACACAAAACAACAACAGACACACAGCCAGCACCAATCAGCACCAATCTACCAATCATGATACAACCACACAACCAATCATTCCATTTACTGAAACAAAGCCAGCACTCCACACACCCCCACCAAGATTTATAGAAAGACGGCATCTCCGACCACGCTTTAAGCCCAAAACCCAGCCTGAAGATGGCGAGTGAGACCTCGGCGAACACACACACACACACACACACACACACACACACACACAAACACACACTCAATCATGCTTATTTTAACCCTTTTTTTACAGAATATTCAATAGCAATGGCTGGCTGGGGAATTTTGGGAGTTGAAGTCGACCCATCTTCGAGTGATTGAGATTGAAAAATACTGTCTTATAGAATAACATTTCCCAAAATCGGGCTGACTCAACCCCTTTGAGCTCTCAAAAAACTTTTAACAACTTGGCTCTTTCAACAAGTCTTTGATGTTTGACGTGATAGTAATTTTTTTCCCTTATTCAGAGGGAGTGTTTTAATTGTTTTTAGGTCACCATTTGTTCTACTAGCGGGAGGCAATTGATTATATTTTATGGTAGTGTTGTGCTTTAATTCTATTACTGAAATTAGGAAAGTAAACCTCTCAGGGTCAGTTGCAAATGAAAACGACACACAAGCCTAGTTGTTGAATGAAGGCAGAAATGAACAAATCAATACTATTGTTCAATATGAAATTTAAAAAAAATAGGTGGTTTATAAATGCAAATTACTATATTGGGCATTTTATTCAGGAAAGGTAATATACTTAGCTACATGACTTGATTATTTTTTTGGTCCCACCTGCTATTCACAATTATCTTACTCATTTAAGTGTCATTGCAAAAATACCTTTGATTATTTGTTTGTTATAGATAGTAAAGATAGGTGTAGTCTGTTTTCTCTTTGTGCATTTGCACACAGTTACAAAGGAAGATACAACTTACATAGTTCTGTGTGGTTCAGATTCAAAAACACTTTTCTAAGAAGTTCTTCATGAATACTTGTTCTCTGAAAGTATTCAGAGATATCAATAAGAACTGGAGTCGGTGCGGATCTTCTGATGATGTAACTACTGAACTACATGTTCCTACACTTGGCTTCAAATACTTCTCAGAGGAGGATATGTGTTTGCATATTGTACTTTTGAAGTAGCATGTTTTCCATTCATTTATAACAGCCTTCTTCCTAGTGAATAAACAGTGGATCTAATGAGTGCTTTAAAAAAAGAAACTGATTGATGTCATTCTGGTCATGTAAACCAGCCCGATGATCTAGAAATTTAGAAGCTGAATTTCAAACAGACTTCCCCTGATTGCATCTCCCAGAGAAATGTACAAAGTAGAACATAAGATATGTCTCTTCGTGAACCTAATAAAGCGTAAACATGCCCTGGTAACATTTTCCCTCTGCCATTTCCCCATGTTATTGCCTTCATTTCATTTCCACCTATGAATTAAATAGACTTAAGTCAGCTGTATTTTTCCCTTATTCTGACCCAAACCAAGGGTAGTTTGGAGGTGTGTATAATGTATGATTCTGAATGGATGTTTGCTGGCAAGCAGTGACTAGAAACTGAGTTAACAGAGACGGAATAGAAATAGGCAAAAGGAACAGTAAATTTCATGCTATTTGTCTACTGACTCAAGGATGGGCGGCAATAGCAGTAGCAATAGCAGTTAGACTTATATACCGCTTCATAGGGCTTTCAGCCCTCTCTAAGCGGTTTACAGAGTCAGCATATCGCCCCCAACAATCCAGGTCCTCATTTCACCCACCTTGGAAGGATGGAAGGCTGAGTCAACCCTGAGCCAGTGAGATTTGAACAGCCAAACTGCAGAACTGCAGTCAGCTGAAGTAGCCTGCAGTGCTGCATTTAACCACTGCGCCACCTCGGCTCTATCATTGTAATGGGGAATTTTCCATACTGCAGTTATGATTTCATTCCATAGGAAAGGTATCTGTTGTGGCCCGGCAGGAGCTGTTGGAGCTGCCACCAGACTCCGATGGCGAGGGGTCTTATGAGTCGGCCCTGGAGGAGGTGGAGGACCCTGGACAGAGTTCCGACTCCGAGCAGGGCGCGGAGAGACTGGTTGGCCACCAGGTGGCGCCTGAGCCTTGGATCAGTGAGGAGGAGACAGGAATGAGTGATCCAGAAAATACCTGTGAGTTGTTCCGGGATGCACGCCGTCGAAGGGCTACTCGGCATCAAGAACAACTGCGTAGTCACCGGAGTTGATTACGCTCAGCTGATGCTCATAATCTCCTGATTATAAAAGTGACTGCTTGCGCCACGCCTTTCTGCAGAAGTCAACGTTAACAATTAACAAGAAACAAACTTGGCAGGCTGGATTGCTGCCAGAGTTTGTTTGCATTGCTGCCATGTTTTGTAGGACTTGCTGCCAGAGTGCTTATCTCTTTGCTTATTTTGGGCTTGCAGCCAACGAGAGTCTGGACTAATTAAAAGTATTCTTATTTAGGTTTGGTTTTGGCTTTCGTTCCTGGACGGCGACAGGGGGTGGGGTCAGAACAGGTATCTATTTTTTTCACTTTCCTTTTTCTGTACTTTTTTCTTTAGCAAAATTTATATAGCAATAGCAATAGCAGTTAGACTTATATACCGCTTCATAGGGCTTTCAGCCCTCTCTAAGCGGTTTACAAAGTCAGCATATCGCCCCCACAGTCTGGGTCCTCATTTTCCCCACCTCAGAAGGATGGAAGGCTGAGTCAACCTTCAGCCGGTGAGATTTGAACAGCCGATCTGCAGAACTGCAGTCAGTTGAAGTAGCCTGCAGTGCTGCACTCTAACCACTGCGCCACCTCGGCTCTATTTTAATGTTAATATTCCTTAAGAGTTATTTTACATAGATAGATAGATAGATAGATAGATAGATAGATAGATAGATAGATAGATAGATAGATAGATAGATAGATAGATAGATCAAAAATTGGCTGGAGGCAATAACAGGGGTTAAAATAGAATGAAAATTATTAGGAATTATGTCGGTGAAATACAAAAAAGAAATCCAATATTTAATACTACATATACTTACAGTGGCAAGGATTGCCTTTGCCCAGAAATGGAAAAACAAATTAACCCCAAGCAAAGATGAAATAATAAGAAAAATTATGGACTGTGCCGAAATGGATAAACTAACTAAAGAAATCCAGGGAAAGGAAGAATCAGAATTCTACCAGATATGGGATAAATGGTATAGGTGGATGGAGGAAAGAAACAAAAATCAATGAAAGAATATAACAACACTCAAAAATAATAGTTATGAGTAAAATAAGAGGGTTAAAATTGGTGAAATCTAAATGAAATATGATAGAAGGGGAAATAATATAAGGTGAGCGATATTGATTGATGATTGCTAATATAAAAAAACAGGAAGTTCCTGTTCTCACTGTATTGTATAAATGTGGTGTACGTCTAATTTGTGTGTGTGTGTATTTTATATGTTTGTTAATTTTTTTTTTAAAAAAGATAGATGGATGGATGGATGGATGGATGGATGGATGGATGGATGGATGGATGGATAGATGATAGATAGATAGATAGATAGATAGATAGATAGATAGATAGATAGATAGATGATAGACAGTCTCTTCCATAATTACCATGAGATTTGGGCAGTGAATATTGCTTGATCTCTCTAAACTGTATTATTTGCAGGGTGCAAGCAAAAACATTACTGATATGGCTACTTTAGACCATCTTCCTGTTCAAAATAATAATAATTCACTTCTAGAATAGGGTGTGCAGTGGTAGATGATTATACAAGTGATGTTTTTTTGACAGATGAGATTATGTTCCTACAATGCTGTTAGTGGCACTGAGCTGTATTTTGTCTGCGGTAGAAACAAGGTGGGATGTAGCTGATCAGTTGGGTTGTGGGTTCCCAGGAGTTCAGTAAAGCAGATGGAAATTGCTGAGAGTAGAATCTGGCCTATGACACACAAATCCTTGTGTTGTAATGGAAACAGATAGGGCTTTATAAAACTCCAAACTTCTGCAGTTGTTCTATATGCTCTATAAAATAAGTTACATTGGGGAACTTAACATTTCCACTTCGTAAGCCATAGACTAAGAGCATTTCTGCACTAGTAATTTATGGTGTCACTCAGTCATCTCTGTTATAAAACCTGAATTCATTGGCAATATATTGCAACAGCACTGGCTGAGTGACACTATAAACTACTGATGCAAAAATGTTCTAAGGACAAATATCACATGCCTACTTATAACTTGATGATGGCAATAGTGAGTGATAATTAGCAATATGAAAACTTACATCAGAGATAAATAACGGAGATGAATCTTTCATGTCTCCTGATCTGAAAAGAAACCGAGTCTAAACCTTGCAAATTTAATCACTTTAATTCCTATTTAATCAGCGTAAACATACAGCTGAATTACGTTTCATAGGACTATATTGGTACACAAACAAACACACACAACAGAAGCTCTCTGCCTAAAAAAAGATTAGAGTTCAGAGAAATGTCTGCGAAGAAGACTTTGCTACAACCATTAGGTTTTTTGCATGAAAGGAATTTGTATGATTATGTTATATGTGTTATATGGAAAACTTACTACAGCCAAATGATCAAAGAAAATTCAGAGCATTGTTAAATAAGATCTTTTTTATTGAATTATTTATTTGGATAATGATAAGTGCAAGATCTCTAAACATCAATATTTCAGTGAATGTTCTAGTTTTGTATCTGAGTTTTGCAGCAATTGCTTCTACTTGATTAACTGGTCTATTCACAATATAATAATATACAAGTTGGAGTCATTTCCACTAAAATCAAGACTTGCACATTTTGTTCTTTTCCATTTAAAAGAACTGTTCAACATGACAGATACGAAAGCATGATAGATTAGATAGATCTCTTATTCCAGGAAGTGGAGTGTTTCATAGTTTTATCATACATTTATTTTAGGAATGGTGATTTAAATGCTTTTAACCAACCTAATTGCCAAATATTTTAAAACAGATTATTCTATTTGTATTTCCTGGGTGAGCAAGTACTTAGGGGCCTTGAAACTGAATGGTTCTTGTGTTTGTATAACAGCTGTCTAGAATAGAATAGAATAGAATAGAATTCAATTCTTTATTGGCCAAGTGTGATTGGGCACACACAGAATTTGTCTTTGGTGCATATGCTTTTAGTGTACATAAAAAGACATGAAAAGATACATTCATCAAGAATCATAAGGTACAATACTTAATAATAGTCATAGGGTACAAATAAGCAATCAGGAAACAATTAATATCAATATAAATAATAAGGCTACAAGCAACAAAGTTACAGTCCTGCAGTCATATGTGGGAGGAGATGGGTGATAGGAATGATAAGAGGACTGTTAGCAGTGGTGGGTTTCAAAAATTGTTCGAACCTACTCTGTGGGTGTGGCCTCCTTTGTGGGAGTGGCTTGCCGCCCATGTGACCAGGTGGGAGTGGCTTGCTGCCCATGTGACCAGATATGAAGATGCCGACGACACTTGTCAGAACCACCTTAAATTACCTCACACACAGCACTGGCATGCATAAGAATAGGATGTAAACTTGGTTTTTAAAAGACATCTTTGGTTTGCGTTAAAACAACTTCAACACACGCAATGTTCTGATTGCACCACAAACACAGTAGTCATCCTTACCTTTCACACAGGCACTCAGTTTTATAAATAGGAGCATGATAGTGTAGAATAATCATATCCAAGGACCAGTGGTGGGTTTCAAAAAAAATTGGAACCTCTTCTGTAGGTGTAGCCTGCTTTCCGGGTCCACTGGTGGAGCCTCTTCTAACCGGTTCGGTAGATTTGACGAACCGGTTCTACCGAATAGGTGCGAACTGGTAGGAACCCACCTCTGACTGTTAGTAATAGTAATGCAACCTTAGTGAATGGTTTGACAGTGGTGAGGGAATTATTTGTTTAGCAGAGTGATGACGTTCGGGAAAAAAACTGTTCTTGTGTCTAGTTGTCTTGGTGTGCAGTGCTCTATAGCCTTGTTTTGAGGGTAGGAGTTGAAATAATTTATGTCCAGGATGCGAGGGGTCTGTAAATATTTTCACAGCCCTCTTTTTGATTCCTGCAGTGTACAGGTCCTCAATGGAAGGCAGGTTGTTTTTTTTCTGCAGTTCTGATTATCCTCTGAAATTTGTGTCTGTCTTGTTGGATTGTAGAACCAAACCAGACAGTTATAGAGATGAAGATGACAGACTCAATAATTCCTCTATGTTCTATATTCTCTATATTCTGTGACCAGGAATTGCTGATTCAAAGCCTAACCTAGAAACCTTACTAAACAGCTAATGGGTAGATTTAGAACAGGTGATAAGAGATTCCTTTTAAAATGATTGCAAGAGCTGCTTTTCATGTGTTATGTTTCAAATACAGTAGAATATTAAGCATTTGCCATGTATGAAGCTTGTTGCAGGTCACATTTTATAACATTTCATATTGTTGCTGCTCTATATTTTATCTATATCAGTAAAAGTCAGGACTGTGATTTTTACTAAATGGGTATTATTTTTCCCCATGACCAAGTAGCAACCATTCATGTACTTCCTTCTATATGATATAGCCTCTCATACATTTATTGTAGCAATATAAGGTGAAACACTAGAAAAAGTATCACTGGGTATTACAATCCAAAATTATTTTGAATCTTTGTTCCTTTAAAAAAAAAAGGCTTATTTAAAATGCACTGGAATATTGTGAAATTATTAATACATTTTTTTTGTCCTACTTCATTTTAGGGTTACCAGTGTATTTGCCAGTCTGGCTGGGAAGGGCCATTTTGTGAATCTGAATCTAATGAGTGTAATTCTGATCCGTGTAAGAACAGTGGAACATGCATTGATCTCTTCGATGACTTTCGGTAAGAAGAATCCTCTCTGCACTTAATCATACCCCTCCTTGGTGTTTTACAATTGATTGACTTTGTTTCATTTGCTGAAGTTCTAAAGTTGATTAGTCAGAAGGACTCTCTTGAGTCAAGAATTACTTCTGATGATTACATGGATGTGTATATCTAGCTTATTAGGCAGATATTATGAAAGTAAGCTACCTTTTCACAACTTTTTAACCGTTCAGTCTAATATTATAGCTCTATGATTTTTTGGGGGTGGTATTCATTCAAATCTAGCAACACCTGTCCCTTCTGAGTTTTTTTCCACACATTTGCTAAGTTTGGCTACATGCTGCAACCTGTTGTTGAGCTTTTAAAATCACTTTACTGCAATTATTAAGAAGCTTTTGACATATTGGGATCAAGAGTTTGTTGGAGTGCTGACGTGTATTAAGCAGTCCATTGTGGAAGGAAAAAAAACGATTGTATGGAAATGTACAGGTATTTAATCCTCTTTTATACTGAAAGGAGAAAAGTATTATATTCCTCATTTTAAAAGCCTCTGTTTCATGCCCAGTGATTTATGATCAGCTTTCAAGGTATATTATCTCTTTAATACCCAAAACGGCTGACATAAAAAGCAGTTTTCCTGGCTTACTTGTTTATTCATAGAGACATCAGAGAACAGTCAGAGTCTCCATGCATGAAGTACAAAAGAATTAATCTGGGTCAGGTCTCTTAACTTTAATTTTGATTTTAATAACTATTTCCATCAATGTACCAGCAAATGCAAAATTAGCAAGATTTTTTTTTTCAATCCATCACAGTACTCTTTTTAAAAATGCAACTAACTTTGGCTTCATTTTGTTGAGGTATAATAGGGCCCTATTATATCTGTGTGTGTATGTGTGTGTATATACGAATATATGTATGCATATAGATATATGTATATGTATAGTATGCATTGTGTATATCTGTGTGTAAGTTTGTAGTGTGTATATGTGTATACACACAAATTGCATAGGTGCAAACTGGTAGGAACCCACCTCTGGTATATGTGTATACACACAAACTGCACGCACACATATATATGCACAGTGCATATATATATAGACTTGTAGACTTGTAGACTTCAAGTCCCAGAATTCCCCAGCCAACCATGTTGGTTAGGGAATTCTGGGAGTTAAAGTTTACAAGTCTTAAAGTTGCCAAAATTGAACACCCCGGCTGATATAAAGCTGGAAAGCAGTGGGGACTATTTCTTATTGTTTGCTTACTAGCTTCTCTGAATAATTTAAACAGATCAATACATGACAGATTTTGGCCTCCTTGGTCTTTCAATTTATTTTCATTTGCTTTCTTCTCTAAAATGAAAGGCAAATAGATCTATCTATTCAGCCCAGAGTTAAAAAAGTAATGCCAGAGCTTCATTTTTGGTGACGCTGTAAATGATTACATCAGTCCTCAGTTCTGAATTTTTTTTATATATTTGTTTATATTTTGCTGCTAATCACAGTTCCTTTGATGCCAAAATTTCACCACTAGAATGAAAGGATTCAAAGGTATTTGCAAGTGCACTTCTCTCATTCTGTTGGTGTTGACAAGAAGTTATCCTGCTGGCAGGGAAAGGTCATCATAAAATCACTTGACTGCACATTCAGAATAAGCCAGAAAAGCTTTGTAAGCTTGAATAAGCTAACTTGAATTGTCTTATTTATTTAATTGGCTATCCATCACAAGCTGTTTGGTCTTCTGATGAAAAGTTTGTTTTCGGGTTCCTGTTTAGTCCATATCTGGTTTCAAATGAATAATTCTTATTCTTTCTGTAAGACGGGACTTTAAAAAAAAAAATTACATCAGTCTTTTCTTCAATCAGATGCTGAAATATAGTTAATACAATACTTGGCACCTCTTTCTAGATGCTTCAAAGTGCATTCTTATACAAGTCTTATTAAGTCTAATGGGACTGCATTATTGAGCCGAGGTGGCACAGTGGTTAAATGCAGCACTGCAGGCTACTTCAGCTGACTGCAGTTCTGCAGTTCGGCTGTTCAAATCTCACCGGCTCAAGGTTGACTCAGCCTTCCATCCTTCCGAGGTGGGTAAAATGAGGACCTGGATTGTTGTTGGGGGCAATATGCTGACTCTGTAAACCGCTTAGAGAGGGCTGAAAGCCCTATGAAGCGGTATATAAGTCTAACTGCTATTGCTATTGTATTATAAATACTCTAAGATTTTATTTCCCAGTACCTCAAAAGCACATCATAGGGGACAGAACCCTAAAGCATTCTTCTGTTTTAATGAAACCAAAATAACCTTTTCTTAGATTTCAAACTGAGGAAGGAGAGAAGTTTATTTTAAGCCTTTTTATGCCGTCAGTAATAAATGAGGGTGATTTGCTTTACCACATGAAAACGTTCTGCTGTTCTGGTGGCTTCCATATATTATAATAAAAGAGATTAGTTTATCTCTACCAGAAGAAAGGCAGAAACAGCAGTGAAAAAGGAGCAATGTAGTTATCAAGATTTGAGGTAGAAAGGAATTATAAACAGGTCTACATATGCATCATCAAGACATACTGAGCATAATCAAAATAAGAAGTCATAAATGATGAATAAGCTTGCCTTTGGGATATGTACATATTTATAAATATTACTTTAAATTCTGATGTTCAGAACAGACGCGCCTTCTCCAAATCATGCAACCCCATAGGTTCTCTGATATAGAAAATCTAACTGAATATCTATAGTACTGCCAGCTTTTGAAATATCTGACAATCTTATTCTTCCATAAATATCTTTGGGGAAGATTCAGATTGAGAAGTCTCTTTCTGCAAGCTTCAGGCTCCCTTACTGTCCAGGGCTGGCTTGCAAATTCTGTGTTGTCCAAGAACATCTGAGAAAGTGAAACTAACAGAATAGATCACCAATTCTGAGGCACTTGGGACAGCTTCGTGACAAACATTACTTTTATGGGTAGCTTGTCTTGCTGGCAGCCTGATGGGGAGAAAATGAGAAGCATTGCAGTTGTTGTTTCTTTGCCTGATAACCCAGGAATTTTTCCCCCTCCTTTCCTCCACGGCAAAGCACTGTGGCTAAGGTGACCAGATTTTAACATTGGTAAAGCGGGACACCATTGCCCAGGAGGGGGGGGGTGTTCTTGATTAAAAATGTGGTCTATATGAAGCAACAAAAATATATATAAATTTCAACATAAGTACAATTTACAAATATAATACATTGAAAAATTATGTATAGTATTATTTTATTCTTTGGCATATTTCTCATTTGAGTATATATTTTTTTAGTAGATTGCTGTCGTTGTTTAAAAGGTCATGAAATTTTTCACAAGAATTTGTTAAATTATATTTCACACATAAAATGGCTTTCAAAGTCTCAACACTTAATTGTGATTTTTCTGATGTCCACACTTTATTTACCGTAGCAAAAACGTGTTCAGTCGCAGCATTAGTTCCTGGTAAGGACAGCGCGTATTCCACAATAACCACATGGCCGCCAAAAACCGTATATTCCCTTCCCGTTCTCCCGCCGTTCCCTAGCTTGTCGAGCATTCTTTCAAAAAAACGGGACTTTTTAAAAATGCCGCGGGAAAAGGGACAAATTGTTAAAAATCGGGACTGTCCCGCCAAAAGCGGGATGTCTGGCTACCTTGACTGTGGCTGGTTTGTTATTTACCACACAGCTTCTTGCTGGGTTACAATATATACTAAAATATTGGGATGTTTCGCTATCTGTTTTCCCTATTTGCTCATGGATTTATCGGAAACTGGATATCAGCGCAATGAACCAGTGAAATATCAAATTGTCTGATGTACAAAACAGGATAATATTGGCACCTGAAGGACTGGAAGAAATTTGACCAAAAAAAAAAAAAAAGTAACTTGTGGCTTCAAAGCCAAACCACATGACAAAAATAATTATATTTTAAGAAATGGATCCAAGAACTTAAATCCGTAGGGACATTTTGTTTTTGAAATTCATTTAAAGAAAGTAGAGTTGCTAATGGGTCATCTGGTTTGGCACTAGATCAAAGTCATAAAGTCCATAATTGCATTCCATGCTTTTCTATGTATATGTCCTGGTTATACTGCATTTCTATTTTCAAACAGCTTTGGTGTCTTTGTTATTTTCTGAAATTTTCTTCTTAATCAATTGGAAAATAAATGACTTACCAGAAACTGCAAACATTACTCACTTCCTGCTGCATGAGCTTTAAGTTCAAGTTAACAAGGAATGGTTAAATACCATATCTCTTTTAGAATTTTAAATAATAAGTGAAAGATTAATTTTGAAACTTGGCTCAGGTCATTGATCTGATGTGGAGGGGAAAAAAAACCAATTCTATGCAGGTGTCAAACCCCACTGAAGGTCAAGGACATTGGAGATGCTTTTAACAAAGAGAAATGTAAGGCATTACATTTAGGGAGGAAATAGATATAAAACCATCCAAGATGATTTAGTTCCATTCATTATTTGGAACCAGTTGGAACTGGATATGATCATTAACAATAAGTATAACATGGTCCAGAAATGTGAAACAACTACTAGAAGTGTTAACCGATTAGATCACACAGACTAGGCCTTCTCCGGATTCCATCTGCCAGCCAATGTCGGCTGGCGGCTCCCCGGGGGAGAACCTTCTCTGTCGCAGCTCCAGCCCTTTGGAACGATCTCCCCGTGGAGATCCGGACCCTTACTACCCTCCCAGCCTTCCGCAAAGCCGTTAAGTCCTGGCTGCTCCAGCAGGCCGGGGGGCTCTCAAAATATCCAGTCCCACGGAAACTGTGACTGTTGTGTATTTTAAAGTGTTGTTTTGTGTATTTATCCCCTGCCCTTGTTTATTGTAAGCTGCCCGGAGTCCTTCGGGAGTGGGCGGCATACAAGATCAATAAACATCAACATTAACATTGTTTTAGAAGAAAACATTCAGTCAAGGAGACTTGAAATCCTTATTCCCCTTCATTCTGCACTATGTAGGATTCTGGGAACCACATTACCAGAAGCATGTTGACATGTTTAGAAGGGACAATAATTCTGATATAGGAACTTGAGAACATGTTCAAAGAAGAAAACTGGCGGGGGGGGGGGATATTTAGTCTGGAGAAAAAATAACTAGAGGAGAAAAGATATTTGTGTTCAGGTACATAAAAGAGAAACATACAAAATTATTTTTTATTGAAATTAGTCTCAGAAATGATGCATAAAATGTCTACCTTTTTAGGTTTAATTTAAATATAAGGAAATATTTCTCAACAATAAGAACTGTCTTGCAGTGGAACAATATGTGCTATGGAAGTTTTAAGTTCATGATCTCTGGATATTTTAAAGAAGATTCTGGATAGTTGTCAGGATGGCATAATTTATTTTCTTGGACTGGATAGCAATTATAGTCCCTTCCAATTCCATAGTTCTATGACTCTATGAAGCCACAGAATCTATTCCTGAAATAATCACTGATATTGTGGGAGTACTGAATTGTGTTCAGAATGTCTCAGAAACTTCATGTGGACTTCAAATGTTGTGATGGGTTTTGTATATGATCCAATATATGATCCCAAAAGTAATCTCTTTCAATTCACCTCATATCATCCCCAGTAAGTTGAGATGGCAATTAGAATGTCCCTTGATTTATTGGAATATTCATTCAAATCTTCCATGATTATGCAGTGTGCTAAAAACAGGACATTGAAGTTACATTAATATTAGAATATATTGTTTTGCTACAATCAAATATAAGAATTACACAATACTTTGTGTATTGAGAGTATTTATGATATAAGAAATGTACTTTTCATGCCATAAAATGTTTCATTTAAATGAAGTTCTCATTATTTGCATCTTTATTTTTATAGCTTCAGCCTGAGTTCCCTCAACCACCTGCTTACATTAGGGAGCAATAGATAACTTCTAAGAGAAAGCTATACAAATATTTAAATACGCTTTTATAATTCTTGCGGCAAATATGCTTAATGCGTGCACACCAAAGCGAACATTTCCTTTTCTCTTCCACCTGAATGAGCTTTTTAATATTATTATTACTTCACCCAAGTATCAAGGGCACCCATTTTGCTTTATTTTCAGCTCTAAGTAGAAACATTAGCTTGAAAAATGTTTTTGCCATGTCTGGAAAGTAAGTTGTTTAAAATGTTATGTTTGAATAGGGTTTCATATAAAGCTACCGCTGTTGTGAGAAACTGTCAAAAAATGTGACCCCTGGGCATGAAGCAATAGAGCGATTGTGTAGTATGTCTCATTGAGTTTGAATGGGAAAAAATCACAATCTTTGCTAAAGATAGCCAAAATTTGTGTGATCACATGCAGCACAGTGTGCAAAATGTGATGTACATTGTTGGCAATGTTCTGTTGTTCTGGGAAGAAGTACAACAAATAGTTTCTAAACTGGAAAGGAGGAGTGTGTTGGATGCACCCAAATTCACAGCATCCCAGAACTGGAAATGACCATTATGTATCACTGAGCCCAACCTCTGTTGCATGCAGGAATCCAAATTAAACTATTCCCCCACAGATGGCTGTCCAGGATGCAGATTGCATCAGCTGTGATCGGAATAGAATATATATCAAACAAGTAAAGCAATCAAGGGCAAATTTAGGTATTTCTTTCTGTCATGAATAGTGACATTTTAAGTTCATCGAGAAAGAAACAAAGCAGGAAGATTTTATGTGATATCCGGAGAAACAGACCTTAACATGACTCATTGACTACAGCAGTGGTTCCCAAACTTGGCAACTTTAAGACTTGTGGACTTCAACTTTCAGAATTCTCCAGCCAGCTCTGCTGGCTGGAGAATTCTGGGAGTTGAAGTCCACAAGTCTTAAAATTGCCAAGTTTGGGAACCACTGGACTACAGTATTACTCTAATCATGGGACTAGCACTAGTTTTGGTTTCACAAGAAGCCCATTCATGCTTAGTAGTGCCCAACAGAGTTTGGATCTGAAGACCAAGGAGTGATTTAGACCATCTGGTGACTCAAATGTAGTATCTGTCTGTAATTCCTTAAAGCTGCTGCAGCTTTTTCTATGATTAGCCACCTTTCCTGGGAGAATGTCTTCTTTGATGCAAGGCGTGGCACAGTGGTGGGTTTCAAAAATTGTTGGAACCTACTCTCTGACCAGATGGGAGTGGCTTGCCGCCCATGTGACCGGATATGAAATTATGAATTAGTACTTAGGTCAGTCCAAGTAGCTATTCAGAAAGTCTGGCATTGTAGCATGCAAGTCTTAAAGCTGTCAAGTTACAAGATCCTTGCAAGTGGTGGGTTTCAAAAAAATTTGGAACCTCTTCTCTAGGTGTGGCCTGCTTTCCAGGTCCACTAGTGGAACTGGTGGAAATTAAATTAAATAAACAAACAAACCTCTTCTAATCGGTTCGGTAGATTTGACGAACCGGTTCTACCGAATAGGTGCGATCTGGTAGGAACGCACCTCTGGCGTGGCAAATACTGCTGTGTTTACTTGCTCAAAAGCACTGTTGCCTTTAAAAATTCTACCCATTGGACAACTCTAATGTTCATTGGACAACTCTAATGTTCATTGGACAACTCTAATGTTCATTGGACAACTCTAATGTTCATTGGACAACTCTAATGTTCATGTCTTTGAAGTTTATTAAAGCAATGATCTTGCACTATTATTATTGCTGTTGTTCTCTGACTACTGGAAATAGGGGTACAAGGGGAAATGATTAAGAACGCCTTAATTGCTTTAGATAAAAAGATACTTTGGTCTGGAGCCTGCAATAGACATCATATTTGGATCAGAACCAAAACAGAAGCTCACCAATTCATTTTCAGAAGATGTTTATACCTCTTAAGTAGGTATTATGAAGAAATATGTACAGCTGACAAATATGTACGCATGGGAAGAATGATAGATGATAGCTCTTTCAAAGAATATGAAAACTGATCAATATTAAACAAATAATCCAAGCTCAAATAGATTTTGATCCCCCTCCTTTCCCCATTGTTTTCCTTTGTTTGATAATGGATTTTAGGGCCCTGCTAGCTAAATATTTTATAACTGCACCTACTCTCTGCTTACAACAACAATCAGGTGGCAATAGGAATACTTTCTTGCAGTTAGCACTGCAACAACAAATCCAAGAAACAGGAATCTTAACAGTTGTGTTCAATAGTTTTTATAAGAAGGTATAACACTTTGCATGTTCTCCTTGTTTTAATATTTCAGCCATTTTATCAGTTTCTTTTTCCCTGAGAATCCTTAGCTGGTTTTTTCAGAGAAGGGTGAATACTCAGGTTTTCTGACTGGAATTTGGCCTTGAATTCAGGGCCAAAGCCCCCAAACCAGAGGTGGTATTCAGCAGGTTCAGACCAGTTCTGGAGAACCTGTAGTGGAAATTTTGAGTAGTTCGGAGAACCGGTAAATACCACCTCTGCCTGGCCCCGCCCCTGTCTATTCTCTGCCTCCCGAATCCCAGCTGATCTGAAGGGAATGGGGATTTTGCAGTAACCTTTCCCCGGAGTGCGGAGGGAATGGAGATTTTACAGTATCCTTCCTCTGCCACGGCCACCAAGTCACGCCCAACAAGTCACGCTCTCAGAACTGATATTAAAAAAAATTGAATCTCACCACTGGCCGAAACCATAGGAAAGTAGTTGATTAGCGGGATAGGTATCAAGGAATATATCAAGGAACTTTTATTTTAGTCCTTTCATTTTATTTCTTCTCATTTCAAGGGATAGTGTTATATCTCCTCCCATTTGTTCTTCTATTATTTACCTGTTTGTTTGCTTGTTTACTTATATGAATGTTAATGACAACTAGCATTAATGTATAAGTCTAGGCCACCCATGAATTGATTGAGCTATTTAATTTCCCAAGCCCATAATTTGATGCATTTACTTAAAAAAAATAATCCTGCTATTGTTTTTTTATGATCTTTTTGATTTAAAGGGTTTTATAGACAAATTCTAAGATAATGGCATATTGGCAATTAAAATACTCTGAAAATATTAAAAATAACAGAGACAAAAGTTAGTGAATTAGAAAACTAACGACAATCATAAAGCTAAATTCTAAAAGTTAATATATGAAAGTGTGTGTATGTAATGTGCATGTATTTTACCATATAAAGTAACAAAGAACAAAGATATTCCCTTTATGTTATAGGGGCACAAAGAACATTTTAGAGTGACATCTAGAAGCCAAAGATAAATGCTTTATAAATATAACACATAAAGGTTCAAAAGTGAAGAAAAAAGAGTAAGATTTATATATAAAAAAAAATACAACCAGTACAATTTTATCAAAGGTTTGGGGAAAGGTCATATAAGCAAAACATGGAAATACCAATTGAACAAATTTAAACATAACTGTTATTTAAATAGTCAACTTAGAAAGGCATCAAAATGGGCTTCTAAATTAGTGATTAATCAGTTTACTCTGCTAATGAGTAAATTGAGGTTGCCAGATCACATGATATTTTGAAATTTCATACACTTGAATTACTTTTTTTTTTAAAGAGTGTTTGGGGTGCTTCCTGACATTTCCTATTTGTGACCTGTAAGAATTAAGAATTACAACATTTGTACTGATTATTTGTTCATGTTCAACTTAACTACTTAACTACTCGGTGCAGGCATTGTGGTGCATAAATTTACTCAGCGTCAAAAAGGATGCAAGAAGTAATGAGCAATTCCAAATCAAGGTAGAATCTTCTCTGTTTAGACTATTGCTATGAACCACTTCTGGCTTTCTTGCTGTTCTCTGGATATTTGCATTAATTTGGTACATATCACAAAAATATAACTTTTTTCCATACAGCTATTTTTTCCCTTCCCTCCTGCCTCCCTTCCTTTCCATTGTCTTTCTCCATTGCAAAAGTGGACATAATTTTGAGTTGGCTGAGACATTGCTTTCCACACAACTAGAAATAGAGCTGGCCATGAAGGATAGCTGGGTTGCCAGGGAACAGCCAGATGCTGATAGTAAGAAGTGTTCCAAAGTTTAGCATCTGGGTCCAGTAAGCACTAGACAGATTCTCCATCTGTAGCCAAAGCTGTTCATTGCTGTTGGGGAAGGCACAGTCAAACATAGTAAGGCAACAACAGCTAAAGCAGTGCCAGTAGCAACAGAAGGCAGAGTGAACTCAGCACTGAAATTAACATTTATATTCCAATTTATTTTTCACTTCCGTGGTAATGTAAAAAAAAATCTAGTTATTTAGGGCCAAATATGTTTTAGGCACATTGATTTGCTAGGAGGCGGCCATTATATAGGCCATTTCTTATGCAAAGTTGCAGTGACATATCACTTGCTCTTTTCGAGCCAACTTTTTAGAATAATGATTATTTGGGAGTTTAATAGAATTGAAGACATTAGGGAAAAGACCAAGATGTAATGTGAAATCTTTAAAAGTTCTAATAAAACACTAGGATGGATTAGGAAGTTAGCCGATATATTAGAATGTAGCATATTTGTTCAATGAATGGAAGAAATAGTGGACTCAGATTCATTCTGTGAATGAAATATCCTTTGTTCATATCATCATCATCTTCCTAGCATTTTTTCCCCACAAGAGTAGAGTCCACTTTCTGAGTCATCTTGGATCAAATGCAGCATCTGGGTCATGTTTGCATTTTGACCGAGATGGTTATAGGTCAGAGGTGGTATTCAGCAGATTCTGACCAGTTCTGGAGAACTGGTAGTGGAAATTTTGAGTAGTTTGGAGAACCGGTAAATACCACCTCTGACTGGCCCTGTCCCCATCTATTCTGCCTCCCTAGTCCCAGCTGATGGGGAGGAAATGGGGATTTTGCAGTAACCTTCCCCTGGAATGGGGAGATAATGAAGATTTTACAGTATCCTTCCCCTGCCACACCTACCAAGCTATGCCACATCCACCAAGCCATGCCCACAGAACCAGTAGTATTTTTTTTTGAATCCCACCACTATTATAGATTCATGGGTTGTGACAAAAAACATGACCAACCAGTTTGTCACCTGAGCCTGCCATCTTTTTGACTTGTGTTCAGCTCACTGCCACCCTGGTGGGCAGGCAATATTCAGGGGTACCTGTATATAGCAATAGCAGTTAGACTTATATACCGCTTCATAGGGCTTTCAGCCCTCTCTAAGCGGTTTACAGAGTCAGCATATCGCCCCCACAGTCTGGGTCCTCATTTCACCCACCTCGGAAGGATGGAAGGCTGAGTCAACCTTGAGCCGGTGAGATTAGAACCGCTGAACTGCAGATAACAGTCAGCTGAAGTGGCCTGCAGTACTGCACCCTAACCACTGCACCACCTCGGCTCATATAGGAGAAGCAGACCTCACCACCATCCTTTCTTCATGACATGAGTACATTGAATCATTGAATTCCATTCATAATGTTTAATGCTGAAGGGGAAAAAAAGAGGTTTTGTAAATATATGTACATTTAGCCTTAGTGAAGCCCTATTTGGGCATTATAGACTAGATCTAGTAAACATACATCATCCATATAGAGGTGTCCTATCCTCAATATTATCGGATCTCGGTAGTTCTGCATACAACAAGGATGCTGTAATTCAGCATCCTTGTTTCCATTCAACCTTGACAGATAGAATTGATGGCCAGTGAGGGACCAAGGGCGGGGGGGGGGAGGAAACAGGACAATACCATCACAGATTTATTCAGGCAAACTGATGCAGTATTAACAGATGTCTTTGATATTTTCAAACCAATAAGAATATCTACAATATTGAGAACATGCCAGGAGTCCTAATTAACAAGTTCATATGAATATGACTGGTCACCAAACACCCTTTCTCATAAACCCTATTGAACCCTTCATTTCACCTTACTCTATTCCTTTTTTTTTAACCTGCTGCTCTTCCTCATTTATCAGGTCACTCCCAGGACTTTACTAGTTGCCTTCCAGCCTGCATGAACTAACTAACTAACTAACTAACTAACTAACCAACCAACCAACCAACCAACCAACCAACCAACCAACCTACCTACCTACAGTTTCTGCTTCAGTTGATAGCCATCTTCATTTCTGAAGTATCTTTCAATCTAGAGTCACTTTAAAGAATTATTGCCCAGGCATTTTTTAAAAATGGGCATTTTGTGATAGAGTGACTACATATTCCATGTTGCTCATTCCAGATGTTAACTCGTCATTTATACATTCACATGTTTTTCAAACTAGTCCTTTGGGTAATAGAAAAGTTCGTCCGTAAATTTCTGTTCACTAGAGGCAAAATGAAGGAATATGAAGACAATTTATTTGATCAGGGTTAAAATAAGAATTGGATTTGTAAAATTCTGGACATTCCATTATGGACCTTTTGCAAATACTTGCACAGAAATGACAATACTTTGGATTAGATAGAACTTGGGGGTGGGATGTTATGGGGAAAAAGTGAATTGTGCACCTAACAGTATTGGGAGTGAGAAATTATTCATTTGCTTTGAATTTATTGCACAAAAGATTCAATTTTTAAATATGATTTTGTCTATTTTTTTCTGTTTTCTTATTTTTCTTTTTTTCTTTGCACAGTACTTTGTATTTTCTTTCTATTCCATTCTTTTCTTTCTCTCTGGTTTTATGTTTTAGTACTGTAATTTAAAAAAAAATAAGAAAATAAAATTCTCTTCAAGAATAAAATAGAATAGAAGTTGAAAGGGACCTTGGAGGTTTTCTATGCAAACCCCCTGCTTAGGCAGGAAACTCTACAGCATTTCAGACAAATGATTATCCAATCTTTTCTTAAAAACTTCCATATTGGAGCATTTACAACTTCTGGAGACAAGTTGTTTCACTGTTTAATTGCTCTGTCAGGAAATTTCACCTTAGTTCTTAGGTTGTTTCTTTCTTTTATTAGTTTCCTCCCATTGCTTCTTGTCCTACCCTCAGGTGCTTTGGAAAATAGCTTGACTCCCTCTTCATTGTGGCAGCCCCTGAGATATTGGAACACTGCTATCATGACACCCCTAGTCCTTATTTTCATCAAACTAATCACACCCAATTCCAGCAACCATTTTTTATATGTTTTAGCTTCCAATCCCCTAATTATCTTTGTTGTTGTTGTTGTCTGCACTCCTTCTAGAGTCTCAACGTCTTTTTTTTTACATTGTGACGACCAAAACTGAATGTTAAGAACAAAACTCTTGTGTAACATTTTATTTTGTTAGAAATAACTGTCTCTTGTTTCTTCTATCTAATAAATAGTGACAGATTTAGTGTGCTGACATATTTTGCATACTACTATTAATTTCTGTGTGCGTATTATTCAAATTGTTTTCATATAGTCAACAGTTACTATTTGGATAATGTAAAAAAAATACAAGAGCAATAGTACATTAATGCATAGTGCACTAATTCATTATTTTTGCAAGATTTTAGATCCACATACTTATCTCTAACGAGACAAGGTCTCAGACCTTAGGAAAGTAGGTGAAAGTATATATTACATCACAGTGAAGTCTAGATTTATTTGGCCTACAAGATATAGTATTACCTTGGCCATGTGTATAGCAGTAATAGTAGCTCATCAGCTGCCTTGCTTGAATAGATACCGTAACAGGAGTGTGCATATCATAAATCTCATGGAATAAAATCTTTATCTTTTGAGCACTAGCAAATGCCATCTAAACAAATATATTAATTGGTTTGATAATTTGCTTCATTGCACCCAACAGAGTGAGTTGGGTACATCATTTCTTTATGTAGGAAAAAAAATTGCAATTACAAGGGAAAAAATGTAGAAGAAGAAAATTGGCGACCTCATTATTTTTAATCTAACCCCTCTGTAATGCATCTCATTTGAGATGAGTCATAATAAAATCAATGTTGTTTGTTCTTTTGCCCTTTGTTCAATGGCTTTCAGAAAGCCTCGTGACATCTTTGGAGAAATCCTAGTAAAGTATGATCTTCGAACAAACAAATATAAAATGGTGTGAGCACTTTGCAGTGGCTCATTAGAAATGAAAGGAAAACCCATCCATCAGTGTTTGGTACAGATGAGATATTTCATGCATGGCCAATGTCTATGCCAAACACAAAGAAGGCAGAATTTTGACGACATTACCGGAATTGCCACTAGCATTAAATCCTATTGAACCATGGAAAATGAATAATAAGCAATTTCACGTAAACGTGTCATATGCAGAACTATAGTAAAAGCTATATTTAGCTATTAACAAAAAAGCCATTAATAAAAACTAAAGAATATATTGCTGGAAATGGGCATTTGACATTGTCTTTGATGCAGTTAATTTTGGACTTAAGAGTAAATGGAAGCACTGTTATAACTAATTAATTTCAGCATTCCTTACCACAACCATTCCTTACTGTTCATTTAGCCAACTTTGTACAGTCAGGTTTGTTTGTTCGTTTGTTGTTTGTTTGTTTGTTTGTTTGTGTGTTGTCTATGGTGTTGGCTCATTTGGGGCAATGTGACAGAACCCCTATTTCTAACTATATTTGTGTTGGATCCCAGTACTTCAAACATTGCAGTCCACAATTAAAGCAGCATCTGTAGCTTTCCAGTACTTACAATATGACGTCCAGCTGTCTCCATAATTTAGCTAGCTATGGGACCTGATTACTACTATTCTAGGAACAGTGGAGATAATTTATTTTGGTATTGCAGGTTTCCATCATGTGGAAATAAGGAATTTAACAAATTTATTTTTGAATGCACAGGGAGAACACATCCAATATAACACCATAACCACCAATGTTTAATAGATTATTAGGTTATGATTATTTATTTATTTATTTATTTATTTATTAGACTTATATACCGCTTCATAGGGCTTTCAGCCCTCTCTAAGCGGTTTACAGATTTTTTAGCAAATTGAGTCAGCAACTTGCCCCCACAGTCTGGGTCCTCATTTCACCCACCTTGGAAGGATGGAAGGCTGAGTCGACCTTGAGCCAGTGAGATTTGAACCACCGAACTGCAGATCACAGTCAGATGAAGTGGCTTGCAGTACTGCACCCTAACCACTGCGCCACCTCGGCTCTTATAATATTATTATTATTATATTATAATAATCTTATAATCTTATGATATAAGATTATACCATTATATTGCATCCATCTGAATTATGCTTTTTTTAAAAAAAACCTTAACAACAACAAATGGTTATCGCATTGTTGATAGGTTTCCTAGTACCTAATCTTAAACCTGAATGTAAAAGCACATTGTAATGAAAAGGAACTTTCCATTTAGCTACATTTTTTTTAAAAAAAATGCAATGTAAGTAGCTTGAACAACTTTCAAATGGTTGATGAAAAGTTAGAAGATGGATTTTTTAAATTTTTTTAAATTTTTTTAGTAAACAGTGGTCAGTAACAAGATTTGCTTGTGTATACTAAACATGTGTTTGAAAAGGCATGTCCAATCCATGATTAACATCTACTCCATTATAACTTGGTAACTATATTACCAAGCTTTTTTTATCTGAAAATACATAAAGGAGGAGGGAATCTAGAACAGGGGTCAAAAACCTTAAACACTCAAAGAGCCATAAAGGTCCTAAGTGGAAGCCTCCACCCTCCCTTCAATTCTGGAGCCAATTGGAAGTCTGGTTCCCCCACCATAGTGTAGCAGAAAATGAGACAAGACCAGCTCTTTGTCAGAGGGAGAGGTTTATTTGCGCAAAGGTTCAGTAGCGATTGGGCAAGCAAAAATCTGAACCCCGAAGGGCAGTTGTTTACAGTCTTTTATACTCTTAGCCAGCTTATTGATCATCCCCAAATACTTGGCCTTTCCTGTGTCATGTAGACCTTTCCTATGTCATGTAGGCCTCGTACACAATCTCCCAAAACAGAGGCATGACATTCATTACTCATTTCATTTCATTTTCATTTCATTTTATTTGTCTTGTATGCCGCCCACTCCTGAAGGACTCCGGGCGGCTCACAATAGAGAAGGGAAGGAGGATAAATAGACAGAGACAACAAAGACAACACTTTAAAAACGCAACATTCACAATTTCTGTGGGGCTGGATGTTTCACAAGCCCCCTGGCCTGCTGGAACAGCCAGGACTTGGTGGCTTTGCGGAAGGCTGGGAGGGTAGTAAGGGTCCAGATCTCCACGGGGAGGTCATTCCAGAGGGCTGGAGCTGCAACAGAGAAGGCTCTCCCCCGGGGAGTCGCCAGCCGACATTGGCTGGCAGATGGGATCCGGAGGAGACCTAACCTGTGAGATCTAATCGGTCTAAGGGAGGTAATCGGCAGGAGGCAGTCTCTCAGGTACCCAGGTCCGATGCCATATAGGGCTTTATAGGTAACGACCAGCACCTTGAAGTGGGTCCGGAGACTAATGGGTAGCCAGTGCAGCTCGCGGAGGATAGTGGGTGTACCTAGGTGCACCCACAATCGCTCTCGCGGCTGCATTCTGGACTAACTGAAGTCTTTGAACACTCTTTAAGGGCAGCCCCATGTAGAGCGTGTTACAGTATGTCCTCATGTCCTCAATATCCTGTTTCATTTGTTTTAGTTAGGTGAAGCAAACAGAACAACTAATGTTAAAGGTAATCATTCCTTTTTCCCATTCCACATGGTAAAGAAACTTTAATACCCAAAGAATCTGTCTAGTTATCAAATTCTCTTTTATTAGAGTCTCCTCCTAACGCAGCATCCTTTTTCCTCTACTCTCCTAACCAAAAGCCCTATCAATTGTGGAGCTGATCGGCAACAGGGAGCCGCAACAGAGAGATAAAAGAGCCACATGCAGCTCCAGAGAAGTCAGGTTTCTTGGAATAGTTAAGTCACCAACAGTTTTTTAATTAGAAAAAGAAAAGAAACGAAAGATGAGGATGACACCTCTGCACCTGGACTTAAAGAAATAGGAGAAAAAATGATATGTCGTTGCAATTTTACTCTACTTACACAGTTCCTAGCCAACATGTCTGAAATTTATGTTTATGTCCATGTATGAGAAGACTGCTATATGGAGGAATAACAATAGGATCTCTGTCACTGTCTAATCTAGTACATTAGGCCCAGGGGTGGGTTTCTCGCCCCGTTCCAACCGGTTTGGTTGGAACGGGGCCGGCGGCGTCCTCATGCACGCGCGCGGCGCACACATGCGTAATAGCGTCTGTGTGATGCTCCAGCTGCTCCTGGAGGATCACGCAGGCACTGTATGCGTCCTGCGCATGCGTGGAAGCGCAGAACTCGTCAAAACCGGGTAAGGAGCGCGGGCGGGCGGGTGGGCTCTTCACCATTCCCGGAAGTTACTTACTTCCGGATTCGCCGACCAACCGGTTCGCAGGGACCGCCGCGAACCGGTTGAAACCCACCCCTGATTAGGCCTAACAATACAAATGAATGACAATTTTGTTGAAAGTGGGAAACTAATAGGCTCTCTCTGGTATTGATTCAGTACAAGTAGTTACTCCTTCCATAAATATTTCTAATTTACGCCTGCAAGAAAAGATTTTTCTCCATTGCTTCTGAAGGCAGAGCTACAGTAGGTAAAAACTGCAGAGGAGTATTCTTAATAGTGATAGCTGCTCAGCAATGGGACAGACTCCTTCAAGACATTCTGAGTTATTCTCTTGAGAGATTTAAGCGAACGCTTGACACAGGCTTTGTGAGTAGGGCAACATGCATTGTGCATTCTGCACTGAACCAAGGGCTGGGCTAAACCTGCTTCACAAAATCGACACCCTCCAGATGTTGCTGGTTAGTAATTATGAACGTCAAAAAAAATTGCCTCTTTTCCATTAGCTAAAATAATAATAATAATCTTGCCTTTGAAGTTCTATTTTGACAAATGTCTCAACCAGGCAAAAATATGAATAATTATAAATGAATGCTTGAGACCTTTTAGGCAAATTTGATATTGTTATCAAGTAACCCTAAATCCATTTGAATCCAATCCTGTGAATTATTCTACTTAAATTAATGACTGGGTAGAGTTATAAACTCCTATGGAAGTGCAGCACCACAGGTCATCATAATACTAGTCTTAATTGATTTATATTCATAGCAAGACATTGTTATTCACTTGTAAAATAAAAAGGATTTGTTAACTTTCTAATATAGTAATTGAGTTATGGATATGCTGGTGGCAGGGGTGGGTTTCTCGCCCCGTTCCAACCAGTTCGGTTGGAACGGGGCTGGCGGCGTCCTCGTGTACGCATGCGGTGCACGCATGCATACTAGCGTCTGTGCGATGCTCCAGCTGCTCCTGGAGGATCGCGCAGGCGCTGTATGAGTCCTGCGCATGCGTGGAAGCGCAGAACTTGTCAAAACCGGGTAAGGAGCGCGGGCGGGTGGGTGGGCTCTTCGCCGTTCCCGGAAGTTACTTACTTCCGGGTTCGCCGACCAACCAGTTTGCAGGGACCGCCGCGAACCAGTTGAAACCCACCCCTGGCTGGTGGCATCCTCTCCCTATTTCTGTTCCAGTATTGATCGGGCACTGACCATCTGAAGGACTACTTCTCTCATTTTAAACCTGCTTGATTACTTAGCTCAAAAGCTCTTTTAGAAAGATTCCTTTGCTGCCATAAACTCAACTCTTTAATATCTCCTAAAGGGAGTAGCCCCAGACTATAAAGAACCCTCTATAGGCAGATACATATGATTCTCTCCTTATCTATATTTAGGAATGTGGGAAAACCCTCTTCACTTTCACCAAGTTTTAAATAGTTAATTGGAAGAATTTTTAAGATATTGATTTTCAATTTGCCTTACTTTTAATTTTACTTTTTTATTCTTGTGCTATATAATTTGAGTTTTCGATATCCACAAAGTTCCTTGACTGATGTGTAAAAAGTGACATATATAATAATATATATTTAAGCAACCAATCAATAAAGAAATTGTAGTGATAGGTATACCTAGTTAAAAAGAAATACCCTTTCTGGTGGGGCCACTGCTTTTTGAAGAGATAATATCCAGGGTACCTGCGAGACCACCTACTGCCACCGGTAGCCTCCCATCATCCAGTGCGATCCCACAGAGTTGGCCTCCTCAGGGTGCCGTCGGCCAGACAGTGTCGGCTAGCGACCCTCAGGGGGAGAGCCTTCTCTGTGGGAGCGCCTTCCCTCTGGAATGAGCTGCCCCCGGAGCTTCGTATAATCCCCGACCTCCGGTCCTTCCGACGCGCCCTAAAAAGTTGGCTTTTCCAGCAAGCCAGCCTGGCCTGAACAAAACAAATTATTGATCACTGTTAATTTTATTTTATTTTATTTTAAAAAAAAATGTCATTGTCAATTTTAATTGGGTTTGGGATATTCTATTTTTTTTTTTAACTTTTGTATTATGTGTTTCTTTGAATGTTGTATGTCGCCCTGAGTCCTTGGGAGAAGGGCGGCATATAAATCTAATAAACCTAAACCTAAACCATATCAAAATAGATGGTCAATAATGTATCAAATTTCAATGTTTATATAGGGAATGTCAGAATTGGGCTTCTCTTTGTTACCGATTTAACTGATTTGATTGATTGATTTTATTATATTTATATGCTGCCCTTTTCCCCCGAAGGGGACTCAGGGCGGCTCACAATTCAAATCAGGGAAGGGGGGTACAGACAGAAAATAAAAGACAAAACATAACAATACATAATTTAAAAACACACAACAGTCATACCATTCGAGACGGGGGCAACAGCTCTTTAGCCCCAGGCCTGTCAGAACAGCCAGGTTTTAAGGGCTTTGCGGAAGGCCTGGAGGGTGGTGAGGGTTCGAATCTCCACGGGGAGCTCGTTCCAGAGGGTCAGAGCAGCCACAGATAAGGCTCTCCTCCGAGTAGTCGCCAGTCGGCACTGGCCGGCGGATGGAATTCGGAGGAAGCCTAATCTGTGGGATCTGATCGGTCTAGTGGAGGTGATTGGCAGCAGGCGGTCTCTCAAGTGCCCAGGTCCAATACCATGAAGGGCTCTGGGATCTGCCCTGTGACATAAATCCATTTCTCATTGTCTTGGACTTTGGGCAGAGAGAGAATAGATTTTTACCTTTTAGATGGCATTTGAAGAATGATACCATATTCCCATAGTTGTCTTCCATAAAGACCAAGCATAATTGATTCCTTCAATTTTTCTTCAGAAGGCATAGCTTCCCTTGGACATCCTTGTTGCCTTTCTCTATTGTTCTGTCCTCACTACATGTTAGTCTGTGTGCAGTTCGACATGCACAAAACCCACCCATCCTCCAATAAAACAGAGCATGTGCATAGATCTGAATGCTTTATTGAAAGAACAGGATATGGTGAAAACTGGGGAAAATAGGAATACATACAATGAGAGTCAAATACAAGATAGACAGTATTGAGTTACCGCTGAACATAAGAATTAATAAACGCAAGTCATTTAAATCTCACCAGCAATGCTCTGTGTGTGGGATGTGCATTAGTCTTTGGATTACCATATGCCACAGGTTAAGCTGGATTCTTCTTTGTACTTCTGCCTTCTCCAAATGCTAAAGGAAATGGAGTCTGACTTCCTAGAGTGCACTTGCTTTGAGAGTGTGGGCTGGTGGGTTAAAGAGGCTGGGTCAGCTTCAAACAACGTAATTGATAATTGTCTCTCTGACCACTAGATGGGACTAGAGAGCCACAACAGCATATAAAAGTTGTATGCTGGGCATGGCATCTACTCTTCAATTTCCTCTGCATCTTTCTTTAAAGTGTACCGACAGGCACACCTTGACTGAGAGATTCAGTGGTACTCAGATGGTGCTTAAATTAATAGTTCTTCATCATACTGGAAAGAGGTGCATTAAGATTCAGGTCTGGGTCTACTCCTTGTCAGTAATATCATTAATTATTTGAATGAAGAGGTGGTGGGCAGGCTTATTTCATTTGCTAAAGATGCAAAATTGAGTGATAGCATAGATCCTAAAATAAATATCTGTCTAATTATGGAAGTCACCTGATCAAAATATTAGGTATACCAATGCAACAAGAAGATTGTTCTGGCATTTTTTTTTTTCATAGGCAGCAGAGGAGACGAAATGCTGATAGACTAACTAGATTCATTGCCATTTTCCAACACCTCCCTTAAGTCACAATATTTTTTTCAATGCAATGATGCCATTGATTGAGGCAATCAAAGGGAGATTGAGGCAATCAATCAGAGGTGAGGTTTACTCATGGTGATCCCGTGGTCTTAACCAAGTAGTTTTCTTGGCAACAATCCAGGTGTATTTTTCCCTTGCTTTTTTATACAATGTTTTCTCAACTTCTCAAACTACTTCCTGGTAATCTCCCTAATTTAGTACTTACCAGGCCAGTGGTGGGATTCAGCCAGTTCACACCTATTCGTGAGAACAGGTTCTTAACTTTCCAAGAGGTTCAGAGAACCGGTTGTTGGAAGAAATCTCCTTTTGTTTTGCCCCACTTTACAGGGCTAATCCTGTAAGGAAGGCAGGAAGGAAACATTCTGGTGTTGTTTCTAGCTTAATCTCTATTGCCCTGGTTACAGAAACAGCCTCTCCGGTTAACCCTTATTACATTGTAACAGCTAAGGCAAAGCGCCCATCAACTTGAGTAATGTTGAGTTAGCCACGCCCACACAGTCACATGACCACTAAGCCCCACCTACCCACCTGGTCATTAGGACAGAGAACCGGTTGTTAAATTATTTGAATCCCACCACTGTAACAGGCCCAACCTTGCCAACTGTTTAAGACTAATTCTAAGTGTTACTACCTAAATTGACTTAAAGATAAAGTTGTATGACTGCTGGAAAAAAGTGAGATGAGACATAGGCAGATGCCAATTCTCTTATTGTTCCCATTAACGTTTGCCTATAAATGTTTTTATACTTATTTGGGAATATGCAACATTGCAATTCAATTAGACTGGAAATATACTGAATCAAATGAACATGATTACCTATCTGAAATTTGTCTTGATTACAATGGATTTACTTTTTCATAGATTAGGATAATTTGCCCTTAGGTTCTGGTCCAGAAACGAGACCAGTGACTAAAATGTATAAATCAATTCCATAGCAATTTAGGGTAGATTTTAAAATTTCTTATTTTCGAAATATAATCATTTGGTTTCAGTTGTTTAAATAGTGATGAAAGGAATAACAAATATCCATATGACCTAATATAACATAGTAGAATCAAAATGTGCTTCGGTTTCCATCCCTCTCCCCCCACCCCACCCCCGTTTGACACACACAAACACTTGGGTATCGTGTTATACAATGCACAGCATATTAAGCATGCCCTTACAGTACTTACTGCGTTACAGAAAAGAATATGACTGGGAAAGCTGTGATAAGAAATTCATAAAAAGAGGAAAATGAATCCTAAGAAATTAGACAAGGAACAGGCAAAAGAGGGCTGAACCAATTAAATTGGATGGAACTTATTAAACTGGAAAGAACAAAAAAATGCATAAATCCTCTAAGACTTCCTTAGAAGACTCCAGACGCAAAGGCAGATATTTCCATTGTTATGATAATAATAGTCTCCCTCCCTCTCTCTCTCTCTCTCTCTCTCTCTCTCCCTCCCTCCCTCCCTCCCTCCCTCCCTCCCTCCCTCCCTCTCTCTCTCTCTCTCTCTCTCTCTCTCCTCCCTCCCTCCCTCCCTCCCTCTCAGCTTAATCCTGTCGAATGCCTTTCTGCATATATAGGGTCAATATACTCCTTAAGTTTTGCAAAGAAAGTGAGACACTGGAAATATCTTGTTTCGAATTTCTTATTATTTTTTAAAAAAGGGTTTCATGAAATGTTTTTCAGAAAGGATTTTTCCAAGCAGATTCAGGAACTTGAAAATATATAATAGATGGGTTTAAAAGGCAAATTAAAAAAGAATACAAGGGGGTAATTGTGCCTTTGGCATATTACAAACAAACATACAGTTCCTTCATCCCAACTTTTGTTGTTTTACATTTCCTGTTATAATCTTGTTCAGGGAGAAAATCCCTACAAATGTTGCAGATAGGTACACCATTTAAATTATTATTAATAAATGCATTTATATAGCTGCCAAATTCACATATAGGTGACTGAAGATGGCTTACAACATTTAAAAATCCACTGTATAATATAAATGCTGCTGCTCCTATGCTAGCAATAACACAATAAAATCAGTCACTTGATCAGATGTGATCACCATGTCCATTTGTGGTTTCCAGGTTTTTTAGAGCCTCGTATATCTTTAACAATATGATATTTAATGTTTAGAATAACAGTATGACATAATTTTAAGGGACCTTGGAGATCTTCTAGTCCAGTGGTAGTCAACCTGGTCCCTACCGCCCACTAGTGGGCGTTCCAGCTTTCATGGTGGGTGGTGTGGGTTTGCTGTAACTCTGCTTTGTAAATTTTACAAAGTAAAGTTACTTCCCTACTTTATAAATCACCATTACTGTGGAACCGGTGGGCGGTTAGAAAATTTTACTACTAACAGAGCAGTGGTAGGTTTCAAAAATTGTTCGAACCTACTCTGTGGGTGTGACCTCCTTTGTGGGAGTGGCTTGCCACCCATGTGACTGGATGAGAGTGGCTTGCCGCCCATGTGACCGGATATGAAGATGCTGACGACACTTGTCAGAACCACCTTAAATTACCTCACACACAGCACTGGCATGCATAAGAATATGAGGTAAACTTGTTTTTTAAAAGGCATCTTTGGTTTGCGTTAAAACAACTTCAACATACGCAATGTTCTGATTGTACCACAAACACAGTAGTCATCCTTACCTTTCACAGAGGCCCTGAGTTTTATAAATATGAGCATGATAGTGTAGAATAATCATATCCAAGGACCAGTGGTGGGTGTCAAAAATTTTTTGAACCTCTTCTGTAGGTGTGGCCTGCTTTCCGGGTCCACTTCGGTAGATTTGACGAACCGGTTCTACCGAATAGGTGCGAACTGATAGGAACCCACCTCTGTAACAGAGATACAAAAGTGGGCGGTAGGTATAAAAAGGTTGACTACTCCTGTTCTAGACCAACTAATTCTAATTGATTTAACAATTGTGCTACTAACGAGGGAGAAGCGGGGAGGGGGAGGAGGAAGAGGAAGAAAATATAATGGCTGTAGATAACTTCAATCAGAATAGAGCTTTCAAGGGACCTTGAAAGTCTTCTAGTCTAACCTCCTCCTCAAGAAGGAGACCCTATACTATTTCAGACAAGTGGTTGTACAGTTTTTTCTTTAAAACCTCCAGTGATGAAGCACCCACAACTTCTGATGGTGAGCTATTCCACTGGTTAATTGTTCTCACTGTTAGGAAGTTTCTCCTTAATCCCAGATTGCTTCTGTCCTTGATTAGCTTCAATCCATTGTTTCTTGTCTTGCCTTCTGCTGCTTTGGAAAATAAGTTGACCCCCCTCTCTAGATTAGCCATATCCAATTCCTGCAATAGAGCTGAGGTGGCACGGTGGTTAAATGCAGCACTGCAGGCTACTTCAGCTGACTGCAGTTCTGCAGTTCGGCAGTTCAAATCTCACCGGCTCAAGGTTGACTCAGCCTTCCATCCTTCCGAGGTGGGTAAAATGAGGACCCGGATTGTTGGGGGCAATATGCTGACTCTGTAAACTGCTTAGAGAGGGCTGAAAGCCCTATGAAGCGGTATATAAGTCTAACTGCTATTGCTATTGTTCATGAGTTTTTGTCTCCAGGCTTTTAATCATTTTAGTTGCTCTTCTTTGCACTTTTTCCAAAGTCTCAACATCTTTTTTTTTTTTGCAATGTGGTGACCAAAACTCGATACAGTATTCTAGGTGTGGTTTTACTAAGGATATATAAAGTGGTACTAATACTTCACATGCTTTTAGTTCTATACCTTTGTTTATGCAACCAAAGATTGCATTTAGTAATTTAGCAATATCAATGACATAGCTTTAATAATCTGTTCTGACCCCCTCCTCTGTCCAGTAACGAATGCCGAGACAAGCTTAACTGGAATTTCACGGCACTTTATTAGCAAGAAACCAAAACCTCGGTGGCTGAAAGCCAAGCATAACAAACAGATAAGAACCTTGGCAGCAACTCAGACTTCCACAAATAACAGCTTCTCCAGCGTTAGGAATGACGTTGAATCCTGCAAAACCAGGTTCCTCCCAGTCTCTCTTTAAATACAATCTTGAGAGGAGCCTAATTACAATCACCTGGGTCCAATTATCTTTTGTAACTCCGTAGCTGCTCTCTACATCGATCTGCCCGGCATTGCCGGGCATCCAGGACCACCTCCCTTGTCTCCTCATCACTACTCCAAGGCATGACGTCAGGAGCAAACTCCCTTCGACTCTCACCACTGCTCCATGCCTCAGGCGCCTCCTGGTGGCCAACCAGCCTCTCTGCGCCCTGCTCGGAGTCGGAACCCTGTCCAGGGTCCTTCACACCTTACAGAGCTGACTCATAGGGCCCCTCGCTGTCGGAGTCTGGTGGCAGCTCCAACGGCTCCTGCTGGGCCACAACAATAATCCATCTTTGAATATTGAGGGGTATGCTTTAGCTAGGGACATTTCAAAATCAAAGCTTTGATTTCTCCAAAACAGCGGTTCACAAGAACGCTGGATGCATGGAGAGAAGCCCCAATATAAAATGAGAAGTTACTGAGTGATGGATACAAATTATATGCAGCCGCGCAAGCGATTGTGGGTGCACCTCGCTTCACCCACATAACACCTATCCTCCGCGAGCTGCACTGGCTACCTGTCGATCTCCGGATACGCTTCAAGGTGCTACTTGTCACCCATAAAGCCCTCCATGGTAGTGGATCTGGGTACTTGAGAGACTGCCTACTGCCAATTACCTCCACACGACCTATTAGATCTCATCGATTAGGCCTCCTCCGAGTTCCATCTGCTGGTCAATGCCGACTGGCAACCACGCGGAGGAGAGCCTTCTCGGTGGTAGCTCCGACCCTATGGAACTATCTCCCCGTGGAGATTCGTACCCTCACCACCCTCCAGACCTTCCGCACAGCCCTCAGAATCTGGCTATCCCGTCAGGCCTGGGGATAAGACTGTAACCCGCCCGAATGGTATGAATGTTGTGTTTTAATTATGTATTGTCTTATATGTAAAAAGTCTGTTTTCCCCCCTTTCCTTTGGATTGTGAGCCGCCCTGAGTCCCCCCAGGGAAAAGGGCGGCATATAAATAAATCTTCTAAATCTAAATCTAAATATTTCAGGCAGGTGGCTGACACCCTTGAGCTTCTTCATTACTTCATTTAGATATGAAAGAGTGGATTGCTTGTCCCAACCTCCCAGTGGGGTTTTTCTAAAGCAAAAACTGCTGAACATGAAGTGTTAATAAGAAAAAGAGAACATGTATAAAAGAGAAAAGAGAATCATGTATTCTATGATTAGGGAGTTGAATCTAAGGCAAGTGGCATAAGAGATTGACCTAGAAACCTGGAACTGAGAAGCCGATCTTGGACTGCCGTCTTGTATCCTTCCCCTTTGAACATTTCTTTCTGCAAAAAGTCTGCACTCACGGCAGACAATGTTTTGATTGATCCTTCCGTAAAGCTTGGCAGAAACATCCAAATTGAAAAGGCCATTTGCTTTTGCTTGTCTCCCTTTAGACCACGGAATGTAATATTGCTGTTCCAAAAAGGGCTTGATGTGGTTAATTCTGTTGGCTTCGGGGAGATTGTTTTGTTCAGATCTAGCCATTTATAAAGTAAAACATCTTCAACCACTTACAAGTGGCTGATTTCGTTTGGCACACGCTCGCTGCTTTTGCTCTTCAATTTGGGATTTTTTTTAAAAAAAGGCATGGGGAATTTCCAGGGTAATAAACACTTAGTAGTTCTTTGTCTGAGCAAATAGAAACCTGACATTATTGCAGACAGCAAGCCAATGACTCGTTAAACAGTTTTAGCTGGCTTGTGCAACAATAAATTGCAACCATAACAATCTAAAGGTGAAAAGCTGCATTACAGAGCCAGCATTACTTAGAAGTGGAAAAAACGTACAAAAAGAAGTGTTACAGGAATTCAGAAAAGGAAGGAAGGAAGGAAGGAAGGAAGGAAGGAAGGAAGGAAGGAAGGAAGGAAGGAAGGAAGGAAGGAAGGAATGTAATGAATCCCCATTCTTCTTCCTACCAGTTCCAAAAAAGGATAAGTTATGAGTGTTATAAGGACCATTGTGATTTTATGACAATTTTGAAGGTGGCTCTTGAACTGTACACAAAGTTTCATGAGCAGGCATATGACTCTAAAGCCAAAATACATTTGAATAAAAGCCAGGAGTGCGGGGGGATGTGTTGCATCTTGATAAATGACATGCACCCATTTTGAGAGTGCACAAGCCAAGTAGGTGTGAGAGCTGAAGGATGCTGGAACAGAGTATCTTCTATCCCAACAATGCAGGTGATCAGCACCATGGACAGTTCAGAGGTACCTCTTGTTCCAAGGCTAGCCCGGAATGAAGTCAAACTGTTATCAAATCATATGAAACCAAAACACGGCAATCAAGGTTTTAACAACTTCTCTCTTCCATTTGGAAGAGAGTTGAAATTGGAAGTCTAAGTGATATTGCACTTGAAAAATAGTCAAACTGCCTACACTAATTGTGGCCACCACCAATTGTAGGTATTAACCTTGTAAAGTCAATCAATGCAGCAAATACAACAGATCAGAAATCCTGCCATGCAGTGGTAGGATTCAATTTTTTTTTTACTACTGGTTCTGTGAGCATGGTGTGGCTTGGTGGGCATGGCACAGGAAGGATACTGGCTAAATATCACCTCTGCTGCCATGTGTTAATCTGAGTTGTTAATTTGATGCCTCCTGAATTCCTTTTGAGTTTTTTTTATGTGTTCCTTATTTATTTAATGCACACACAATTTTAAAAAAAAACAATAATTACACTTTTAAAAAATAGAAACATTAGAGAAGAGAGAGGCTCAAACAAATTAAATGCAAACTATGGGAAGATAGTTCTTTTTCCATTTTGTCAACTTCCATGTATAGTTTCTGTCTATATCTACATCAATATATCATTATCTACATCAGGGTGTCAAACTTGCACCCTTGACACATGATGGTGTCACGTGATGAATCAAGACTTTTGCTAAACTGGGCGGGGGTGTGGCCAGCGCATGACTCATTCTTCCCATGGGCCCCGAGTTTGACAGCCCTAATCTACATCAATAGCTTGGATATGCTACTTCTGTTTGATTTGATTTGATTTGCTTATATTTATATGCTGCCCTTTTCCCCCGAAGGGGACTCAGGGCGGCTCACAGTTCAAATCAGGGAAGGGGGGGTACAGACAGAAAATAAAAAGACGAAACATAACAATACATAATTTAAAAACACACAACAGTCATACCATTTGAAACGGGGGCAACAGCTCTTTAGCCCCAGGCCTGTCGGAACAGCCAGGTTTTAAGGGCTTTGCGGAAGGCCTGGAGGATGGTGAGGGTTCGAATCTCCACGGGGAGTTCGTTCCAGAGGGTCGGAGCAGCCACAGAGAAGGCTCTCCTCCGGGTAGTCGCCAGACGGCACTGGCCGGCGGATGGATTTCGGAGGAGGCCTAATCTGTGGGATCTAATCGGTCTAGTGGAGGTGATTGGCAGCAGGCGGTCTCTCAAGTACCCAGGTCCAATACCATGAAGGGCTTTATAAGTGACGACTAGCGCCTTGAAGCGTATCCGGAGACCAATAGGCAGCCAGTGCAGCTCGCGGAGGATAGGTGTTACGTGGGTGAACCGAGGTGCACCCACGATCGCTCGCGCGTGTTTCTCCTACCTGATAAAATAAATTAATAATAACAATGAATGTTAAAATTCAAACAGACCATATAACATTGCAGAATTAATTTTTGATAAGGAGGACAAAAAACTCTGGATAGTAGATGTTGCAGTACCTGGAAACATCAGGACAGAAGAGAAAGAACTTGAGAAAATCACAAAATATAAAGACGTGCAAATAAAGTTACTGTGGCAAAACGAAGCCAAGACAAAAGCAATAGTAAAAGGCACTTTCCTTGCATACAATCTGGAGCACCACATGAACAATATCAGCATTGGCAAAATCAGTCTCGGTCAATTTGCAAAATTGCCTTTTGCAATTGTCTCAGTCAATTGCAAAAGGCAACTTTCCTTAGAGTAGTTTACATCCTGCAACAATACTTTAATATTATTAACCACATCTGCCTATCTCAGGCCCTTGGGAAGGAATTGATAGGTGGACAATCTAAACATCTGGCTGGCTGTGCAATAAGCCATAATAAAAATGCAGACTCTCACAAAAAATGATCTGCAAGGTTCAAAACTGTGCTTCAATGTGATAATGAATCAATCAATTTATCTAAAATTTAAGACACGGATTAATCAAAGCTGACACTTGTTTCAGAGCAGTACATCAAATCAGAGGACTTAACGTCATAGACTTTTAAGGCACTTTGCAGACTTGATGACTTCTGACAACATATAAACCATTGCAGCTTCATTTTCAAATATCCAGAATGCTGAAAAGGAAACCTGAATGATGTAACTGTCTGTCTAACATGCTCATTGGAAAGCTACCAGGAACACTTTCTCTGGCCTTAACTCATCCTCTTTGTTTTGAATAATAAGCTCATAAATATTATTTTATGATCTGCCCGTCTCATATGAAATCTCCCACATTTGAAGAGTAACCTCAGAGCTCCCTGGTCCAAGTCTAAAAACATCTAGCATTAGAAAAAAAGTATTCTTTCTAATGATCACTTCTTCATGAATGAAGAGGGAACTGTTTCAAAGCACTAAATCCAATCAACAGGTTGCAAAATACTTCATTCCCCTTGCAATGTGCTTTGCAGATGCCACAGTTTGGGGCTGTTCGTTTCCCAGTGTGCAATGTTGCAATAGCAATAGCAATAGCAGTTAGACTTATATACCGCTTCGTAGGGCTTTCAGCCCTCTCTAAGCGGTTTACAGAGTCAGCATATCGCCCCCAACAATCCGGGTCCTCATTTTACCCACCTCGGAAGGATGGAAGGCTGAGTCAACCTTATCCTCACTCTGCCCTGTTCTTAAACATTCCGCTATAGATTCTTCGTTGTTTCTTTATTAAAACCAGATGTTTCTTTAAAAAATAGAATCTTAGCTCCTGCAGTGGCTTATATCAGTTTGCCCTGGAAACTCAATCATTGTCTCAATTACAATTATATTGTCTTTGAAACTGAAAATTCAAACAGATCAGATTTGATCTGCATTGACTTAGTGCCCATGCTGATGTTAGCTAGCCGTTAGGAATAAAGGACAAAATTTAATTCCAGTATCAGTGAGGTTTGGAGAAAAAGATGAAATTGGTAATCTTCTGAACTAAATTAACTATGGGCCGAGGTGGCGCAGTGGTTAGGGTGCAGTACTGCAGGCTACTTCAGCTGGCTGTTATCTGCAGTTCAGCGGTTCTAATATCACAGGCTCAAGGTTGACTCAGCCTTCCATCCTTCCGAGGTGGGTGAAATGAGGACCCAGACTGTGGGGGCAATATATGCTCTGTAAACCGCTTAGAGAGGGCTGAAAGCCCTATGAAGCGGTATATAAGTCTAACTGCTATTGCTATTGCTAACTAATAAAAGAATATTTGTGGCTCAGGTTGAACTCTGGAGTCCTCAGTGTTCACCGTGCATGATTGTTTGCTTGGAGATGTTTCATTACCCAACGAGGTAACATCATCAGTGCATTGATGATCATTGATGATGCTTCCTCGTCTTCAAGTCTTCAAGTCTTCAAGCAAGCAATCAAGAAAGCACCAAGCGCTACATAGAACTCAATTAAATTCAACATTTGAGTAGCAAAAAATGCAAGTCCTAATTGTTATATTTCAAATTTAAGGAACCAACATTTAAAAGAATCATATACTGTAGCACCATATTATTTCTTTAGAAAAGAAATTCATCTGTGTTCTATTATTTTATTCTGCACCCTTTCTCTAACACTTCTTTCTAAACAGAACACAGAAAGCTTTGAGGGGAATTTCTTTTCTTTTCTAAGATTTGGGAGTGCTAAAACATGCCCTTGTCTTTAGGTTCACTTTTCTCTCCTGTTTTTGCATTTGGAAGAGTTAACGGGTTTCTAATTATATGGCGAAAGGAGGAAGAGTTGACTTGTCAAGTTTTTATTCAAAATAAGTTGGAAATGTCAATTGATATGGTGCCTTTTTCCAATGTATCATGGCTGTCATAGGAACACCATGAGACCAAAATAATAAAGGTTATCAGTGAACTGCATATTTGTGGTCAGAAGCCATTTTCAGAAGGTTCCATTTAAAGATTAACAGTCCATGGAGGACTCATTCTTGCAATGAACTTAATTATAATTCAGAGGTTTTGTTCCATGTATAAATCCTACTCAGGCACAATTTGCCTTTGGAATAATCTTGGAAGTTCTGACCCAGAATCTAACAGTGAAGATGTTTTTTTTTACAGTGACTTTAAGATTTTTAGTGCTCCCATTTTGTTTCTAGAATCAGATCAGAGTGGTGCAGTGGTAGGATTCAATTTTTCTTTTTACTACTGGTTCTGTTAGCGTGGCTTTGTGGGCGTCACGTGGCTTTGGGGACATGGGTTTCTGGGCATGGCATGGGAAGGATGCTGCAAAATTCCCATTCCTTCCTCACTCCTGGGGGAAGGTTACTGCAAAATCCCCATTCCCCACCCCCCACCCCACTAACCTGCTTTCCAGTTCCGTTCTCCTGTTCAGGGCAACAAAAGGAGATTAGCTGGAGGCAGCGGGGTGGGGCCAGCAGCTTATTTGCCGATTCTGCAAACTACTCAAAATTCCCACTACCAGTTCTCCAGAGCCTGCCATAACTGGCTGAATACCACCTCCGGAGTGGTGATCAAACTGTTAAAACCATTCTCATGAGGGCAGAAAAGGGGATTGCACTTTTCCTCATGTATCTGGCCATCTGTAATTAGTACAGTATTGCTGTTTTCTGGAGACCAGTCATGGTATGTCACTTTGGTAAGGATCTTCTTCATTTTTTTTTTTTTTTTTTTTTTTTGCATTCATATGACCTACTAGCATATTTCAACTCCCCTGTTAAGTATCTCTATTTACCTGAGCCTTTTATGGCAATGTGTGTTAAAATCTATGGCATTGTTTAACTCTGTGTTTTTCAACCTTGGCAACTTTTAAATGTGGGGACGTCAACTCCCCGAATTCCCCAATCTGCATGGGTGACTGGGGCATTCTGAGTTTTGAAGTGTCCACACATCTGAATGTTGTCAAAGTTGAGTAACACTGGTCTACATGTTTGTTCATGGGCAATTTCATTTGTCAAGGTGCACCTTCCTCTTGTTCTTGATTTTACCCTGTTTTAAATTGCATTTGTAAGTCAACTTGAGTTCTGAAATTCAGAAGGACAATCTGTACATGATTTACTTGCATATGTACCGTATTAGTATTCACAACATATAAAATTTGCAACCTTGATCACCAATTAACGATGAATTTGATAAAAGATTGAGAGATTGAGATTTAGTTTATTTGTCCACCCTTCTCCGGGAGGGACTCAGGGCGGCGAACAACTCAGGAGGGAAAAGGGGATACAGACACAATACACGTAATTAAAATACACAAGAGTCATACAGCCATACAAGTCGAGAGGGGAGGGGAACTCATCAACCCCAGGTCTGCCGGCACAGCCAGGTTTTGACAGCTTTCCGGAAGGCCTGGAGAGAGGTGAGGGTCCGAATCTCCGCAGGGAGTTCATTCCAAAGGGCCGGAGCTGTGACAGAGAAGGCCCTCCCCCGGGTAGTAGCCAGGTGGCATTGGCTGGTGGACGGAACCCGGAGGAGGCCGACCCTGTGCGATCTAACGGGTCTATGGGAGGTAATTGGCAGCAGGCGGTCTCTCAAGTACCCAGGTCCAATACCATGAAGGGCTTTATAAGTTACGACTAGCACTTTGAAGTGTATCCGGAGACCGATCGGTAGCCAGTGCAGCTCGCGGAGGATAGGTGTAACGTAGGTGTACCGAGGTGCACCCACAATCGCTCGCGCGGCTGCATTCTGGACGAGTCGTAGTCTCCGAATACTCTTCAAAGGCTGCCCTAGTACGCTATTTTTCACTACACTATTCTTGAATTTGAAAGCTCATTCCACCTTGCTTTTCTTTCTTAGGTGTAGATTCCTTTGCCCCACTAAGCAAGCTTTTATTTTTAGCTGCTGGTAGAAATTCTTTTAAGCAGCTTAAAGTAAGTGCTCATAAAAACATAGACAAAATAATGGAAGTATATAGAGAATTATAGGAGTGCTTTCACCTGGTTTCATTGTCTTCTGCTTTATTTCCAGATGTGTATGCACAGCAGGCTGGACAGGACAACACTGCAATGAAGATATAAATGAATGTGAATCTGTACCCTGCTTGAATGGAGCAACCTGCTACGAGTCCTTTGTCCCTGGTCAATTCCTCTGTGCTTGCCCTCCATTTTATATTGGGAAAAAATGCCAGTATCACCATAATCCATGTGATGCTCCCTACAATCCATGTAGAAACAATGCTACTTGTTTGACCCAGGTTGATGGGAAGCCATTATGCATCTGTCAAAAAGGTAACTTATGAAAAAAAAAATGACTGCATGCTTGGTACATTTTACAATATTTAGCAATAGCAATAGCAGTTAGACTTATATACCGCTTCATAGGGCTTTCAGCCCTCTCTAAGCAGTTTACAGAGTCAGCATATTGCCCCCAATATTATAACTTGAGAATGAAGACAGAGGCTCTTTATTCAGTAACACTGTAACCAATTTTAATGTAGCAGTAACTTGAGTGGAAGTAACAGTAACTTGCAACAAAGTAACTCTAGTAGACCGGGCTGTGTGTGCGGCTAAATGAATGTAACAAGAAGTAGACTGGGTAGTCTGTGGAGAAGAGGCCGCGAAGCAGTTCCGAGTAAACCGGGTTGTTCGGCTGCTCTGGTAGACCGGGGTGGCGGTTGGAGAGAGTCTGCCCTTTTATATTCCAGCAGACTCGCGCTTGACAGCTCGGCAACTGACAGGCGCGTCTGATTGGCTAAGACGTGCCTGGCTGCTGCCGAGCTGTCATTCGTAACAGCGAGGACTAACTTTTACTATACAACACCCAACAATCCGGGTCCTCATTTTACCCACCTCGGAAGGATGGAAGGCTGAGTCAACCCTGAGCCGGTGAGATTTGAACCGCCGAACTGCAGAACTGCAGTCAGCTGAAGTAGCCTGCAGTGCTGCATTTCACCACTGCGCCACTTGGGCTCATACAATAGCAGGGTGAACTAGAGTGAAACATTAAGGGTAAAATTTAAACCAAGAAACCTGTGGATGGTTAAGGAAGAACACCCATTCCAACAACTGAACAATATAGCTACTACGTTAGGTCCTAGCTTAGAACTGGAAAAGAGGAATGGTTGAAGAGGAAAGGGGAAAACTGCAGACAGTCTGCCTGGGCAAATCATAGGGCAATTGAAAACCTTTCCAACAATATCAACAGTTTGACAATGGAACCAGCAAGCAACGGAGGTAATAGATTTCCATTCATTGTAAAGATTTAAACAGACGCCTAGCATCAATATGTGGTTATTTAAATTTGGATTCCTACCCTTAAGTGGCTAGCCTGGATAGTGTCAGTGGTCCCTTCTAACACCAGAAGCAAAACTTAACAACTATTTTATCACAAAACAACTGATCTGAGTGTCTTGTAGCTTTAATTAATCAATTAAAGCAATTATTGAAATAATTCTGTAGGGATCCATTTCAAATTGCCTTCAAAACCCTCCGGCATAAGATAATCAACAAAAGCAACTATTCATTTTTCTAAGAATTGCATTACAAGAAGGCCATCAGCAGGTTCACTTTCTTGCCTAACACTCACAACTCTGGGGGAAAGATTTCTGTTTTTCAAAAGAAGGGATCCGAAAAAAAACATTTCCAATGCTCAAACGGGAAAGCTTTGTTTCTTTATTTTAAGTACCATGAGCAAAGTCTTGGGGCTTTAAGCCATATGGAGAAAGCATTCAGAACACAGTTTCTGGAATTATTTCTAATTCCTTAATGAAAGCTCTGTCCCAGATCATATGACCCAAAGAATGAAGAATAAAGCAGTCACAGTATCCAAAACCTTTGCACAACTGCCTTTCCCATAAGTGTGCATTGGGAGATTTTATTGTTTTCAACTGGATCTAGCCAGGGGTGGGATTCAAATAATTTAACAACCGGTTGGTCTGAACCAGTGTAACCGGCTGAATCCCATCTCTGAATCTAGCCCATTTTCAAAGCCAATCTTTTACCAGATTCTTCTGTAATAACCAAACCTTGATACCATTTTGTTCCTATATCTTGAAGATAGAAAGCACCCTTACATAATTCCTTTCTAATATTCCATTGGGTTGGGAAGAATTAAAATGGCCTTCAGCTGAGAAATGTATTAGGATTTCTAAATCACCATCTGAGCTGCATTTTAATTCATCACTCACTGCTGATTAAGTAAAGCCAGAAATTCATGCAGTTGGTGACTCATCAGCTACAGGCAGTTGTACTTGTTTATTATTAAAGGCTGGGCAGTCAAATAATTGAAAATTATTTGCAAGCCAAATAAGAAATACCCCTAAGTAATAAGAAACTGAAATTTAGTTCCTTCTAAATGTTTTGCTTGGAAAATACAATGTGAAAAAAAAAACCCCACTTTATTTTAAAAATTTTAAAAAAATAAAAATCTGTTCTCCGGGGCTGTATCAGATCATTTCCATGCACTGTTGATTTATAATTTGTATCTTCTGCTAGACTGATTTGCATGACCAATAGCAGTTAGTAGTTGCATTTAAATGTGCCTATTACTTTAGTACACATGGTAGTAAATGTCATTACCATAACAATACATTAGCACTAAATGTATATTTTCAAAGGCCTAATTAATAAACCAATTTACAAAACAGTTGGCTGAAAAATAAAATCTATGCTGTTTTATATATTAAATTAGTAAACTATATTCACAGCCTATGACATGAATTCGAATTTACATTATGATGTTTCCTGAAGACCATTCTCGGCAAATATTTTAGATGCTGCAAATTGATTGCAGTTGGTTATGTTAATTTTTCATAATGTTGCTAACTGTTAAAAAGGTGTTGAACAACTTTAAGTTTCAGAAATTAAACAGAAAAAAAAACAGTTCTTGTTTAGTTGTGTTAGATCACATTAAATTGGCTGGAAACATGGACCTGGCAGTACTTTTAGTAATTTCCCAGACTGTCAAGGGTATTTCTCAATTAAAGACTCTGGTTCTGTTCTCAGGACAGAATAGATTATAATAATTATAATTCAAACAAAGTGTAATATATATCAATAAGATCATATGCCCAACACAACCATTATTCTCACTCAAACCAAGATAAAATGTTATAAAATCAATAAATAAAAATAAACCACTTAAATAACTCCAGAATTACAAGCTTGTTAAAACTGGGAGGGGAGGAGAAACAAAAATCCTTGAAAAGCTATTGGGATATCAGTAAAGAAGAACTTTATTTTAATTTAACTTTAATTAAATGTAATTTCTTGGGTATGGAATGTTCTCAGAACAGGTTCTCCTAGCTTACCAGCTTTCACCATCAAAAAGCTTTGTTATATACTAGTATCACTACCTTTATATTGTAGAACAGAGGGATTCAGAACACATAAAACAATTAGTAGTGTAAATCCAAGTTTAAAAAATTTGCACTAGACTTGGAAATTGGATTAGAAACTACATCATTCTGTAGAGCTGAGATCAGCATCACATATTCATTCCATGAAAATAAGGCATTGACATAACAAGTGTTTTTGTTTAAAGGGAACTGCAGAGTGATGAAAAAAAGAACAACATATAAACCTAACCTATTTTCTAAAAATGTGGAGAATGAAATCTATTCAACTATATACTGTATATATTGCTTTTCTCTCTGTGTCTGTCTCTCCTTTGTGTTTGTACCGAGATTGCACACTTTCATGATAAGAATGACATTACTTTTTTTTTTCCTTCCTGAAATAGATTTCACTCTTTTTATAACACTCACTTTAGATGAAAAGGACCTCAAGGAATGTCATTTCATGCTGAAGTCCTAACTTAAGAGGGAAGATTATCTCCCTATGTTTGATTCTCAGTAGCAATAAAGCACAGCGCCATAAACTTTAAAGGCTCCTTTTGTCAATATATTTTACAAATCACAATGGCTGCATTCAGAAACACACTAAACCAAAACAAAGTAAATCTTATCATGACTTAGCATGGTGACCGAGTTTAAATTTTCTAGCAAATTAAATCTTAAATTCAATTTTCTCTGTCAAATTATGCAACCTTCTCCAAAACCAAAGCAGACTAAATAGCTCCTATCATTACATAATTAATATAACAACAAATGAAATCATCAATATCAATCTCTCCCCTTCACAGTCTAATGACTAGAAATATTATATTGATGAATGATCTAGTTAAGTGATGGCACTCACTAAAGTAGGCACTCTTGAAAAAATCCTCAGATTTTACATTGCTTTCAACATTTGCAATGACACTCAATTTTGAATCTTTATTACAAGTAATCTATATTAGAGTTGCTCAGAAGCTGAAAACAGTACATTTGGTGTTGCTGTATAGATGGATCATACATTGTTCCATTAATATCTTATCACCATATACAGAAGAATGTAGCCTTCACTATTTGAACAGTGAATAGCGAACTATTTGAACAGTTTATTTTTTTAAAAAAAAAATAAAAAAGTAAAAAGAAAAGCCCAGTTTTGCACTGGCTACCAACTGATTAAAAAAAAAAAAAAAACCATCCTGATAAGCACATTTTCTTACATTTTTTTCCCAATGTACATTTTCTCCAAGCTATTTTTTACATTGCTTTACCAATGTACTCTTCTTTGCGAACACAATTCATTCCTTCGGGATTGGGTGGCATATAAATTTTGATAATAAATAATAAATATTTTTTTATAATAAAATTTTTGTAGAAGGAAGTGGAACGACAATTCTAAAAACGGTTCATCTCTGAATTGGTTCAGAGAGTATGAATAAAGTAAATAATGACTTAAATCTATTCTATACTAAATCATTTTATATCATTCCTAGCCTTATCAATATTAAAAAAAAAAAAACGTAAGGGAAAACTCTCCTTTTCAAGTGACAATATTTTTTTTATTCAAAGTTAATATAGAATTTATAATAGGTGTAATGGCTTAATGACACTGGAATTGGTTTCTGCTCTGGTGGTTTGTGTCTAGCACTGTGTGGCTCATGTCACCTGTCTCAGCTTCTGTCCACCTAACAGTTGAAAAACATGTTCTATGAGAGTAGATAGATGGGTGACACTTTGGTGGGAAGACAAGTTGGTGCTCCATACAGGCAGTCAGATTCCTGCCAGCTCTGAACCTTCTCGATTGTGATGCCTTTTTCCGAGATGGCTCAGGGAAGGGAGGGAGCCTCAGGTGATGCTGAAGGAAGAGCAGCTCACCTTTCTCTAGTGTGAAGTCACCTTGGGAAGCACACAACCATGTCCTACAACATGGCTGGTATCTTGCCAAAGCAAACTACAACTCTGCAATTGCATTGTGGTCTCCTGGCTACTGCCAAGGTGCACCCACGTCACACTTATCCTCCGCGAGCTGCACTGGCTGGCCATTGGTCTCCGAACACGATTCAAGGTGCTGGTTATTACCTTTAAAGCCCTACATGGCCTAGGACCTGGGTACCTACGAGACTGTCTCCTGCCACATACCTCCCTTAGACCAATAAGATCACACAGGATGGACCTTCTCCGGGTGCCTTCAGCAGGACAATACCGACTGGCGGCGCCTAGGAGTAGGGCTTTCTCTGTTGCTGCTCTGGCCATATGGAATGAGCTCCGGGCCATCCCCACTCTCATGGCCTTTCGCATTAAAACCTGGCTTTTCCGGCAGGCCTTCTGATTGGTGTTTGTTGTGTTCTTTTTTAACTTTGTGTGTCCTATTGTTTTTAAGTTCTTTTGATTTCTTTTTATTCTGTAAGCCGCCCGGAGTCCTTCGGGATTGGGCGGCATAGAAATCTAATAAACTCAATTCAATTCAATACTGCAACAATGCCATACAACAACAACAATAGCAATAGCAATAGCAGTAGACTTATATACCGCTTCATAGGGCTTTCAGCCCTCTCTAAGCGGTTTACAGAGAGTCAGTATATTGCCCCCAACAATCTGGGTCCTCATTTTACCCACCTCGGAAGGATGGAAGGCTGAGTCAACCCTGAGCCGGTGGGATTTGAACCGCTGAACTGCTGATCTAGCAGTAGCCTGCAGTGCTGCATTTAACCACTGCGCCACCTTGGCTCATAACAACAACAACAACAACAATAACAATCATCTAGAACATAGATAATAGATAATAATCTACCTCTGCTGGCTGGGGAATTCTAAGAGTTGAACCCCTTGCATCTTCAAACTGCCCAGATTGATAAACACTGAGATGCTTAGCTTAAGCTGCCTGATATGACAGATTTGCAGAGTTTTGAAGACATCATACTCCTATTTTAATATAACATTTCTAAGTTTCTCAAAAAGGCAAGATTAGCCTGGTCGATTTTACTAGATGCTTATTTCCCGCATTCCTCTTTATTTTGCCCCTGCATTAAAGTATTATTTGACATGTGATCATCTCTATGGAGAATCATTGCTTGTAAGATTGAACAGGTGAGAATACTCCAAGTGTTTTAAAGTTCAATTTTGAAGGCATTCACCTGGCTCTTTGCTATTCCTGCTCCTGACATTCAAACTAAGTCCACGAGATCATAGATCCATTACTGCTTCAACTGTCTTTCAGGATTTGAAGGTACTTACTGTGAAATTGACAATAATGAATGCATCTCCAACCCATGTAAGAATCAAGGTCGCTGTGTGGATGGGGTAAACAGTTACAGGTAAGGAAGGATCAGTGTCAGACTTGGCTTGAGGACTGTGTTAGAGGAAGATAGTGTATTTAGTGGCACAGATTTGGATCATCTGTGGGAGAAGCCATTGCTTAAAAGTTCCTCCAATATCCAGCCTATAATTAAAATCTGTGCAACCGACTAATCAAGTATTCTGCCGAAAAAGTTGTTTAAATTGTCCAGACTGTTTTATTGTTTTAAGTGATACAGTATAAAGAAAATAAGAATGGAATCTTTCATTTTCTTTTCTTTTTGTTACTTCTTCTGCTAAAGATTCTTTGCAGTTCACTAAATGCCCATCCTTCTACCCAGGTGCTTTTGCAGAGATGGCTTTTTTGGGATGCTGTGTGAAGGGGAGATTAACGAGTGCCTATCCTGTCCCTGTGCAAACGGTGGAACATGCATAGATCTTGCAAACAGGTTTGTGGCTGGAATCAAGTTTCGCCTTTTCACTTTGCTGATATAGCATGTCAGGTAGTGTTAGAGAAATTAGGTAGCCTATACTTAGTTTCTTCTAAATGTTTTGCTAGGAAAATACAATGTGGAAAAAAAACACACTTTATTTTAAAAATTTAAAAAATAAAAATCTGTTCTCCAGGGCTGTATCAGATCATTTCCATGCACTGTTGATTTACAATTTGTAACATAGACCCCTGTGGCATACAGAGCCCTCTCTGTGGGCACGCGAGCTGTCGCCCCAGCTCAGCTCCACTAAGCCCTAACAAACATTATTATTTAATGAATTTAAGTTTTTCAGTTCAGTTCAGTTTATTGTATTTGTATGCCGCCCTTTTCCCCCGAAGGGGGACTCAGGGCGGCTCACAACTCGAACCGGGGAAGGGGGATACAAACAAAAATTTAAAAAAACAAACATAACAATATATAATTTAAAACTCACAACAGTCATACCATTCGAGACGGGGGCAACAGCTCTTTAGCCCCTCTTTTTGACACTGCTTTGAAGTTAAATTCAGATGTATGGATGCCTCTTTCTTTTCTGTGTAATTTATACCTCTATCTTGACTGGGAATGCTGACATCATCTTAGCCACTCCCACCCGGTCACATGGCCAGCAAGCCACTCCCACAAATCAGGCCACACCCACAGAGTAGATTCCAAAAAGATTTGAAACCCACCAGTGATTTTGTGGTATGTGAGATGTGTAGGGCACCCATCAAGCATATTGTTTTGCCAACAAATTAACAAAAACATGAAAATGGACTAAAGTCAACATATTGTACCACTTCTTGGTGTTCAGGTGTATGATTTGGGCAGTCAGTTCCTGGTTGCTCTTCCTTTTGGGATGTCTTGGATTTATTCCAGTTCCCAGATTTTCTTTCTCTGAGAAGCTCAGGGGAGATAAGACAGAACAGAGTGTATTTTCTGCCTGGCTGGGCAGTGGGCTGGCTTTATGAATGCTGGAAGGTATCACAACTGGCAGCAAAACTGTAAATGCTACTTGAATGGAGCCATCTCTTGATTTTCCCTGCCTATCACTGTGGCATTTTTAACACTGTGCCAGCCTGGTTCTGCTACCTCTGCTGATTAACTAACATAGATTACTGCCAAATCTGACACGCCTGCATTGTATCAAGGATGAGGTTGTCCTTTCTCAGGAAAGGCCAAGCTTGGTACACAGTGATATCACCTTTTCTATCATCTCACAGAACCCAGTAATGAAAAGCAGAGAGCTCAGCTACCCCCAAAGCCAATCAGTGGCCATTCTTCCAAATCCTTCTCAGAAAAGGCCAAATCTACCAATGGGCCCTTTCCTAGGCTGGTATCCAGGGGTGGGCTGCTAGGGGTTCGCCTGGGTTCGAAGAACCCGTAGCTAATATTATGGCCAGTTTGGAGAACCTCCAAATCCCACCTCTGGCTGTCCCCACCCACCCTGCCCCTCCCACTCTACTCCGCCTCTCCCCTCCCAGGAGTCTCAACGTGGCCCGTTTTGGATGCGTGTTAAGTGCTGGGCCATGTGGAGGGGAAAAAAACAGGCCTCCTGGAAGCCGAGGTGGCGCAGTGTTTAGGGTGCAGTACTGCAGGCCACTTCAGCTGACTGTTATCTGCAGTTCAGCGGTTCTAATCTCACCGGCTCAAGGTTGACTCAGCCTTCCATCCTTCCGAGGTGGGTGAAATGAGGACCCAGACTGTGGGGGCGATATGCTGACTCTGTAAACCGCTTAGAGAGGGCTGGAAGCCCTATGAAGCAGTATATAAGTCTAACTGCTATTGCTATTGCTATTCTGGAAGGCCGGAAATGGGCCCATTTCTGGTCTTCAGAGGGCCTCAGAGGCACGCGGGAGGCAGTTTTCGCTCTCCCAGAGGCTCGAGGAAAGCCTCCAGGTAGGGTGAAAATGCCCCCCCCCCGCCATAAAGCAGGAGGCTGACTAAGCCACACTCACCACAGCCACGCCCAGCCAGCAGAGAACCTGTTGCTGAAATTTTTGAAGCCCACCCCTGCTGGTATCCTACTTTCTACATAGGCTTGGCATAGGCTTTGGCTGTTTCCCGGACATTTGGCAGGATATTTGGAGGCTTTTTCCTCAATTTGGCAGATCTCTCCTTTCCAAGAGATTGCAGGAAGAATATTTCAGTATTTTCCTCAAAGTATAGATCAAACTTTTTAACTATACAGTATGCACATAGTATACTTTAACTCACCCAAAATAAGCCACCCTCACTCATACACATAGATATTGGAGTGCTTAATTGTGAAATAATTTGCAGAAGAGCAAAACCAAAATAGTACCATATTCTGAGCTGGATCAGATCAGTTTATCAATCAGATAAACCGTATCAGTTTATTGAAATATCTAGGAATTCCTGAGAGCCACTGCATTCCTGCATCCGAGTAGAATTAAGTTGAACATACGGCAAATACTGTGAATGTTCTGATTTTTGCCATCCTCTGAAATCTTCTTTTTCTCTAATACGATAGGTTCCTTTGCAACTGCCCCGTTGGCTTCTATGGGGCATTCTGTGAAGTGGATGTAAATGAGTGTGAAACTGTTCCGTGTTTGCATGGAGGAAGCTGCTTCAACAAGCCAGGAGGCTACCAGTGCCTTTGTGATTCTGGCTTTACAGGTTAGCACATTTCTAAAATGTACTTTGTGGACGTGAACCAAATCCCGTTATAATAACACAAGTGTTTGATCATAAACAGTCATTGTTTCATCCTAGATAAGCAAAAGAGGTCACTTACCTTTTGAAAGAGAGATCAATAATTACCATGGCGATTCCTAAATCTGCATCTTTGTTAAGCACCTCTGGACCTTACAGTACTTACTGCATTTCTGATTTATTCGTTCTTTACCAATCCAGGTACTTAGCTGAATTATATTAAAAGAGAGGTTACACAGACCAGAGCAGAAATCAATATGCTGTCAATTCAGCCAAGAAAAATAATTATTAGTGCAACTGTGATGTTTTGCAAAACCTACATATCGCAACCCCTTTTTTCAGTTGTGCCAGTTTATATCACAGTAGGAATGCTTAATGAATCAGCATAAATCCTGACATATGTAGGGGGGGGGGGAACAAATCAGACTTTGGCACAATAAAACTGATTTACATTCACATTTCTCGTTATCAAACATTTGACTTTCCTAAAATGTAATGTTGAAAACTTTCCACACGTAGGGATTGGTAAACTTATATATAGAAATATTTATGCATTATTTACTGAGAGAAGCTGTATTAAAAGCTTGGAATCTTTTTTACTATTATGTAAATGTTCAGCATATGTTATTCATATATTATGGATTCTTTGCATTCAAAAACTCTGGCACTGCACGCAAGAACAGTGCAAGAAGCATACTGCAACTGGGGCAGCAAGGGGAAAAATGTCCAGTTGCAACTCTGTTCTATGAACTGCACTGGCTTCCAGTGTGCTCCTGGGTGCAATTCAAGATGCTTTTTGTCCCTTATGAATGCTTCCATGGCATGGATTTGGGTTATAAGAACCATGGTGGCGCAATAATTAGAATATAGCAATAGCAATAGCAATAGCAGTAGACTTATATACCGCTTCATAGGCCTTTCAGGCCTCTCTAAGCGGTTTACAGAGAGTCAGCATATTGCCCCCAACAATCTGGGTCCTCATTTTACCCACCTCAGAAGGATGGAAGGCTGAGTCAACCCTGAGCCGGTGAGATTTGAACCGCTGAACTGCTGATCTAGCAGTAGCCTGCAGTGCTGCATTTAACCACTGCGCCACTGCAGGCTACTTCTGCTGACTGCCAGCCAGAGGTGGTATTCAACGGGTTCTGATTAGTTCTGGAGAACTTGTAGTCGAAATTTTGAGTAGTTCGGAGAACCGGTAAATACCACCTCTGACTGGCCATCTATTCTCTGCCTCCCGAGTCCCAGCTTATCAGGAGGGAATGGAGATTTTGCAGTCACCTTCCCCTGGAGTGGGGAAGGAATGGAGATTTTACAGTATTTTCCCCCGACATGCTCACCAAGCCACTCCCACCAAGCTATGCCATGCCCACCAAGCCACGCCCACAGAACTGGTAGTAAGAATTTTTTGAAACCCACCATTGCTGCCAGCTGCCTGAAATTTGGCAGTTCGAATCTCACCTGCTCAAGGCTGACTCAGCCTTCCATCCTTCCAAGGTGGGTAAAATGAGGAGCCAGATTGTAGGGGGAAATATGACTCTGTAAAGCCACTTAGAGAGGCACTGTGAACTGATCTATACTGTAAGTCTAAGTGATATTGCTATTATTTGTGGGACTGCTTCTTCTTAATTGTTTGTACCTGTCCTGTTAAGTCTGGCAGGAGAATCCTGTTGCAATGTCCCAATGGTTAAAGAATGTCATCATGTGGCAACCAGATTTTTTGTTGTTGTACTGCCTGTTTTATGGAATTCCATACCACTACCTGAATGGAAAACCTGCCACAGCCAACATACCATGGGAAAACTCACCACAACGGACTTGCCATGGGACAATTTAACAATTCAATTATTTAATTTTAAAAATACTTTAATTTTTGTCATTTACGTTTCCTTTTGGCCCTCCTTTTGCACCCTTTCTTTAACGGTTCTATTCCACCATATCTTTGATTTCAGTGTAGATGAGTATATGCATACATATACACACATGCATACATACCAGAAGTGGCATTCAGCAGGTTCTGACCAGTTCTGGAGAACAGTTAGCGGAAATTTTGAATACTTCAGAGAACTGGTAAATACCACCTGTGACTGGCCCCGCCCCCATCTATTCTCCACCTCCTGAGTTCCAGCTGATTGGGAGTAAATGGGGATTTTGCAGGAACCTTCCCCTGGAGTGGGAAGGGAATGGAGATTTTACAGTATCCTTCCCCTGCCACACCCACCAAGCCACACCCACAGAACTGTAGTAAAAAAAAATGAATCCCACTATTATAGATCCATGGGTTGTGACAAAAAAACCCTGTCCAGCCAGTTTCCCTGCCACGCCCACCAAGCCACGCCCACCAAGTCATGTCATGCCCACTGAGCCACGCCCACAGAACCAGTAGTAAAAGAAATTGAATCCCACCACTGATACATACAGATCAGAGGTGGGTTCCTACCAGTTCGCACCTATTCGGTAGAACCGCTTCGTCAAATCTACCAAACTGGTTAGAAGAGGTTCCACCAATGGACCCGGAAAGCAGGCCACACCTACAGAAGAGGTTCAAAGATTTTTTGAAACCCACCACTGATACAGATGCTACACACATACATATTTAGGATTCAGCACTTTGCAATGCTTCTCATTTACTCATTTCATATCCGTACCTAAGGAAAAAAAATGCTGGGCAAAGTTTTGGTTTATTTTTGCTTCTTGGTGGGAATAGAGATCTTCTCATTTATCTCATACAAAGTCAATATTTTCCTGTGTGCACAAAAAAATAAAAATGAAGAAGAAAGAAGAAGAAGAAGAAGAGGAGGAGGAGGAGGAGGAGGAGGAGGAGGAGGAGGAAGAAGAAGAAGAAGAAGAAGAAGAAGAAGAAGAAGAAGAAGAAGAAGAAGAAGAAGAAGAAGAAGAAGAAGAAGAAGAAGAAGAAGAAGAAGAAGAAGAAGAAGAACCAGGCAGACCTTTGGCAAATGAAGCAAAAATGGACAGAGTCCACTAGATAGGGCAGTTCTGGAGCCCAACTGATGGACAATTATGAAGGCTTTCCCAGCCTCCATGGTGAAAGTCTAGAATGGAAAGTCTTCTGTTGCAATACTATGGAGTCATTTCTAACATTGATGAAATAGAAGCTCCGTTCCGAGCAGCTGTGCTTGGCAAATGGAAATGTGGCATCTTTGCGGACCGTTTGCCGTTTTATCCTCACTCCACCCTTTGTCCTCATTCCGTTTTTTATTTTTAATTTTTTTTTATCTAATTCCATCTTAGATGCAGAACAGGAGGGTGACAGATTGTTCCATGTTATACAACGCCGATGACTTAACATGAACAGCTGATGTGACAAGCAGCAATCCTGATTTTTGCCTCCTGAACGTAGCACAATTTATTTGACACAATTATTGGGCTGTTGAACACATCTGAGCAGCTGCATTTAGCTCATTGGACCCATTTAGGCAAGACTATTTGCATAAGTATTAAAAATTAATCTTAGGGTTGTAGCATCGTTTTGGTGAGCTTGTATCGTATTCATGTTTTGGTCCGTTAACCACTCCTTTTTGATAAGATTCCTTGCTAAAAGCCATTGATGTTGTTATTGAATTTTAGCTTATGCTGCTTGGGACAAATTAGGATAAGCAAACTGTTCTTATTTGCCAATCCAGAGAGTGTGATGAAGGGAAGCTATTTCAAGGACCATATAAGCTACCAGACTGTGAACAAAAGGGGGAGTGGGTGGGTGTCACGATCCCCATCAATTAATAGGTTGGTGCTCAGTGTTGGATTTATTGACAGCTTGAAAATTTGAGAAGCGTGTATTTTTTTTTTTTTTTTTTTTTAGAAATGTACTATATAGCTATGATGATGCATGACTACTCCCTATGTTGTATTGGTTTTATGTCACCTAATTCATAAGAAACGAAAACATATTGTTTGCAAGGGTGCCAAGCTTCTCTGCTTAGTATAATGAAAAAGACAATTTAAAAAGTCAATATGTCAGCAGTTTAAAAGGACTGGATTTATGAGGATATAACCAAACAGTATATTTAGCTGATTAAAAAGGAAATATATGCTCAGCTAGTTATTTCTTTCATATATACGTGCATGTATACATCTATCTATCTATCTATCTATCTATCTATCTATCTATCTATCTATCTATCTATCTATCTATCTATCTATCTCTCTATCTCTCTATCTCTCTATCTCTCTATCTCTCTATCTCTCTATCTCTCTATCTCTCTATCTCTCTATCTCTCTATCTCTATCACTCACTGTCTGTCTGTCTGTCTGTCCGTCCGTCCGTCCGTCCGTCCAGCCATCTATTCATCCATCCATCCATTTATATCTATGTCTATGTCTATATCTCTATCTCTATCTCTATCTCTATCTCTATCTCTATCTCTATCTCTATCTCTATCTCTATCTCTATCTATCTATCTATCTATCTATCTATCTATCTATCTATCTATCTATCTATCTATCATCCATCCATCCATCCATCCATTTATATCTATATCTATATCTATATCTATATCTATATCATCTATATCTATATCTATATCTATATCTATATCTATATCTATATCTATATCATCTATATCTACATCTACATCTACATCTATATCTATATCTATGTCTATGTCTATGTCTATATCTATATCTATCTATATCTATATCTATCTATATCTATATCTATATATCAATATCTATATCTCTATATATCTATATCTATATCTATCTATCTATCTATCTATCTATCTATCTATCTATCTATCTCTCTCTCCCTCTCTCTCTCTCTCTCTCTCTCTCTATCTATCTATCTATCATCCATCCATCCATCCATCCATCCATCCATCCATCTATCCATCTATGTATCTATCATCTGTCTATCTATCATCTATCTATATAGCCTAAGGGGCCTTACCCAAAGAAGACAAAAAAGAGGTTGATCTTAAAATCCAAGCAGAATCATTTGTACCAATAAAGCTCAGGGTTGAAATGAGGGATCCTTCTGAAATGAATTCAGAGAGTACCAAGGATCCCTCAGAATCATTTGTATGCAAACATTATTTTCAACCATCTACCAGTTTCTGTCAGTTTTGGCTTTTAAAGGTTTTAAATATTCAAATCAGCTCTGCCAAGTACATAAATTCCTCTTTGTTGTCCTTATTTCTTTTCTGAGTTCAATTTCATGAAAAATAATTTATTTAAAAGGTAGAAATTATTTCAAAGGGAGTTTAGGGTTTTGTGCCTTTGGCCCTGTGCCAATTCTGTTGGTAATGGGCACACCAACCGAAAAGCTTCTCTTTGAAGGTCTTAATTGTCAGGCTTGGAAGTCATATTTTACAGTGGGCCTCAAGCCTGCCACATATCCAAACATATATTCTACTGTGGGAAACTGGGAAGAGGGATTGTACGGAGCGTGAGTGATATGTAGCCATAATAACATTCTTTCCCAGAGAGTCAAGGTCATTTTGCCCCTGCACCTGGACTGACATGGACGGGAGAAGTCTTCCTTAGTGACAGTGGCTGATTGGGACATGTGATGGGCATTTGGGTGCTGAGGGAGGGTCTTGAACTTTCAACTGGGTGTGGAAAACCTGGAAGCTTTCGGATTTGGGTTTTCCCCAGATATTCCAACATGGCTCTTTAAATAAATTGGAAATTTGAGGAAATTCTAATCTCGGACTCTTATTTTTTGGAAGATGCTATTTGGAACCTTGACATTAATGGCTAAAGAGGTCCAAAATGAGCAAAGGCTTTCCAATTGCTGTGTCTTTTGATATTTCTGTCTTTAAAAGTTGATACTACACTTTTTATGTTTGGTAAATTGGCAAGCAGTGCAAATCTGTCATGAGAGCAATAATTTGATCCCTGGGCCTTGCACAGATGGCTACTTACCTGATGCATTTCTCACTTCCAAGTATTTTTAAGAGTAGCATCATATAATGTCTATTCCACAGTCAAAAAAACTAGGTAACCATGACAGAAGTAGCAGAAGGTAGCACAGTTCCAGAAGACAAATGCTCCATAAGCAGAACATAAGAATTACTGTGAGAAAATATGTGTTCTTTCCAGATAGAGCTGCAGATAGGAGCTATTTGGGGCTGTTAAAAACTTATCCTGAATTCCCATGCCACATGTACCTTCAAATATAGTACCAGTGGTAGGTTTCAAAAATTGTTCAAACCTACTCTGTGGGTGTGGCCTCCTTTGTGGGAGTGGCTTGCCGCCCATGTGACCAGATGGGAGTGGCTTGCCGCCCATGTGGCCAGATATGAAGATGCAGACAACACTTGTCAGAACCACCTTAAATTACCTCACACACAGCACTGGCATGCATAATAATATGATGTAAACTTGTTTTTTAAAAGGCATCTTTGGTTTGCGTTAAAACAACTTCAACACACGCAATGTTCTGATTGCACCACAAACGCAGTAGTCATCCTTACCTTTCACAGAGGCCCTGAGTTTTATAAATAGGAGCATGATAGTGTAGAATAATCATATCCAAGGACCAGTGGTGGGTTTCAAAAAAATTTGGAACCTCTTCTGTAGGTGTGGCCTGCTTTCCAGGTCCACTGGTGGAAAATCTTCTAACCGGTTCGGTAGATTTGACGAACCGGTTCTACCGAATAGATGCGAACTGGTAGGAACCCACCTCTGCGGTAGGGTAAAAAAGTGGTCAGCCTAAATTTTAATGTTAATTCTGGCCACATCAGATTGTACTCTCTTCCTCTCAAAGGATGACCCGACGGGTCGCAAGTTGTCTAGCCTTTTACTAAAAGTTGACAGAGTTTGCAATGAACTGAAAAAACAAAACAGCTTGCAAGCCTAAAGGGAAATAGGATCACTCTTTCATTTCAGACTGTGCATTTCTCATGTGTTAGAAGGCAGATAAGTTGGAAGAAGAGAAAATTCCCCCAACTATTTCTTTTCCTTTTTTACCATTGGCCATACCCCAGCTTTTTTCCATGAGTTTCTTTACTGTGAGTCCCAAAGTAGTAGCAGCAGCAGCAACAATTATTGTGTTACTAACGCAGCAACCATTTTTCTAGGTCAGATCTATTGTTTGGGCCCATTATTCAAAGAGGAGGGGGAAAGCGAGCGATCCCCATTTGTTTTAAATTGTGAATCTTGAGAGAAAATCCTTTCTATCCTGGGGATATAGGATAGTGAGCAAAGGAGACGTTTATTTTTTCCCAGCAAATTGTCCCAGCTCTAATTTCACTGAACTGTAATTGTTTTTTAAAAGCCTTGAAAATTACATGTCTGTAAAGAATATAAATGGATCTGTGTGAAGAGGAGGGCATGTCGCTCGCTACCCATGCACAAAGCCGGGATAGATTGTGAAGTTTGTAAAGGCAACTGAGTTTTGGATACCTACCAAGGCTTCCAAGGGTACCTACCACGGCTAATCAGAGAGACTAAAGAAAGTTTAGAGGGTGTAATTAATCCTGCAGTGCATATAGTCACAGGGGGAAATATTTCTTCGGCTAAAGTTCCTCCGTGCGTGCAGGTGCTGAGAGTATATGCCTTATCTACATGTTTCCATATTTTTATTGCTCAAGAGGGATACAGTGTCTTTAAGTGCACATTGCAGAGTTTATTTTTTCCTATCTATCTCATCATAATGATTTCACAGCAGTTGTATGCTAATACTTTTCTCCAGCTTATTGCCAAGCATTAGGCTGCAAGAAAAGGAGTAATTCGAGGAAAGAAAGAAAAAAATGTCAACAAAATGGGAAGAAATTTCAGGGAAAGTTAGATTTAGAGTAGATGAAATATAGAGGAATATTCTATTTACACAAAACAAATTTCTTCCCCCCAGTGGTTATCATTCCGGGGAGGCTGTTTCTTTAAATGAGGTAATCCAGGAAGTGTTAGAGTTTTTAAATATATGCTTCTTAAAAATAATGGCAACAATATGTTCATAATGATTGTACAATACCTGGCTCAGCCTTTTTTCTTCCTTCCCATTCAATCATACCTGAGTTTCAGTAATTGGCTGGATAAGTCTCTGCAGTTTTCTTGCATGGTTTTTCAGAAGTGGTTTACATGCCTTTTCTTCCTAGAGCTGAAAGAAAGTTACTAGCTCAAGTCCACCCATCTGGCTTTGTGTCCAAAGTGGAACTAGAGCCCTGGAGCGGAGGTGTGAATAGTCTAGTCCAGTGGTGGGTTTCAAAAATTGTTTGAACCTACTCTGTGGGTGTGGCCTCCTTTGTGGGAGTGGCTTGCCACCCATGTGACCGGATGGGAGTGGCTTGCCGCCCATGTGACCGGATATGAAGATGCCGACGACACTTGTCAGAACCACCTTAAATTACCTCACACACAGCACTGGCATGCATAAGAATATGATGTAAACTTGTTTTTTAAAAGGCATCTTTGGTTTGCATTAAAACAACTTCAACACACGCAATGTTCTGATTGCACCACAAACGCAGTAGTCATCCTTACCTTTCACAGAGGCACTGAGTTTTATAAATAGGAGCATGATAGTGTAGAATAATCATATCCAAAGACCAGTGGTGGGTTTCAAAAAAATTTGGAACCTCTTCTGTAGGTGTGGCCTGCTTTCCGGGTCCACTGGTGGAACCTCTTCTAACCGGTTCGGTAGATTTGACGAACCGGTTCTACCGAATAGGTGTGAACTGGTAGGAACCCACCTCTGGTCTAGTCTATTTTAAATGGCCACTGGGAAGCCGCTAACTCAGTCCTTTTCTGGACTGAGTGCCCAAAGTGTGCATGAATCCAAATTCCTCAAATGTGATGTGTGTGCAGCCCCGTGCATGCGCCCCCCCATATGCATGCACCCCTCACATGCTCCCTGCCCCCTGTCCCCTGCGCATGCACAGCAGAGACCAACTGGCCAGCGGGAGGTGCATGGGGATGCACAGCAGAGTTGAACTGGGGTGACGGCTCGCATGCCCACCGAGGGCGCTGCGTACCATCTCTTGCACGCATGCCATAGGTTTGCCATCACGGATCTAAGTAGAATATGAGAGTGATAAACCTCTGCCCTTTTTCTGTTTCAGCATATAACATTTAGAGATGAAATACAGGTTGTCCTCATTAAGCAACTACTCCTTCGGCAACTGTTTGAACTTGCAACAGTGCTACTTACAGCTAATTCTCAAAGTTTCTAGCCATTACAGTGACTCCATGTCATCTGGATCATGATCCAGGCACTTGATTTCTGACCCTTGCAATATCTGGTCACATCATCATGATTTACAACCTTCCCTGTTGGCTTCCAACAAGCAAAATCAATGGGGGAAGCTGGCAGGAAGTTGGAAGTTGCAATCAGGTGAGGTACTCACTTAACAATCTACGACAGGGGTGTCAAACCTGCATTGTCATGGTGGCATCATGTGACGTATCGGGACTTTTTTTTTTTCTCCTTTGCCAAACTGGACGTGGGCATGGCCAGTCCACGATGCATCCAACCTGTGGGACAGGAGTTTGACAGTCCTGATCTACACTTAATGACACTACTTCCGTAAGCAGGAAACAAGACGGTATCCTATTCCCATTCCCTGTAAGATGCCGACTGAAGCAGCTTTTCCTGGAATTAATAAGTAACCATTTGATGTTGTATGGCCATATGATCGGTACAAGAAATAATGTAAAGAAGCCATTTCAGCTGACTTCCCAAGGTTACTTTGAGTATAGGAGGCTTTTATTACTGTTAAAATAAGAAAATGAAGTGTTACTACTGAAAAGAAACTCCAACCACTGATTATCTTTAAAAAAAGAGTTTTAAAACAAAGTTTTTAAAAAAGGTCAGAAATTGATCTAAATATGCCATAAGGGCAAAATACTAGTATAATATATAGGTACCTAGAGGAAGTACAGTAATAGAATGGGGGCAAGAAATACCATGCATAGCACAGGTAGTTTTATGTGCAACCTTGATACCATTCTGATTCTGCAACATCTCTCCTATTATTCTGTTTAATGGTAGGATCAACCCTTATTCCCCCTCCTGAATCTTTTCCTCAACTACAAGCCTTATTTTTTTTTCCCTTTTCAGAAACATATATAGCACTTAAATATAAAATGTGTGCCAAGAATAAAGAAGAATCCATTTTAAATACCCCTTTGCTAAACATAATGCTGTATCTTGGCACTACATTATGGGAATTATATTTTGCACCATCATTATCACTGGAACTAAATGATACTATTTATTATCCCTAGTCTCTAAAGAAAAAAAAATAGTTAACCCTTTTATGTTAATGACTATTGGAAAACAAAACAAAAAAGTTTCCTTTTTGACTTGACCTCAATTTAGGAACCAATTTTTCTAGATTCAAATTCAGTTTGATACATTGGAATAAATTACTGCTGTGCTGTTGAGAAATACAGGATTAATAGCACACTTTTCCATTTCAGAAATACAACACCAAATGTACTCTAAAGCAGATGGAGAGATGATTTCACAGTGTGTTTGCATCAGAGTTGGATTCCTACCGGTTTGCAGTGGTTCGGGCAAACCGGTAGTGGAAATTGGGACTGGGTTGCCAAATCAGTAGGGACAGCAGGCTGGCCATGCCCCCGAACCAATTCCCCAGTCAGCTTCATTTTTTACTAATTTTTTTAATGTTATGCGCATGCACAAAACAATTTACAGTCAACTGTGCATGCATGCAGAGAACCAGCAGCAACGCCAGCAGCAGCCTATCCTTGGTTTGCATTGTACTTGGGTTTTTCAGGATGCAGTTTTAAAACTTGGCAAATGAATGCAGAGAATTAGTTGAATCGATTCTAATCGTGCATTGGGCAACAGAAATTGAAATTAAAAGTATCCAATCAATGTGCTTTAGTGCAGTCATGTAAGCAGTGTTGTACAACTGATCGATACAGCTGGCCCTGATGATCTTTCATCATGTAGGACTAATTTGTGAGAACAACATAAGCATCACGAGATTTCTTCTCCAAGAAATATTAAATCCTACACACTTGGCAAGAATCTCATGTGTAGAATTGTTGGCTCTTGTTGACTGTTACAGTGATAGGAAAAAGCAGCAGCAATAAGTCATGGAGAACCAGCTCCCAGGGAGAACTAGCTTCTGTAAGGTTTCCTCCTCAGTAGGAAACAATCTCTGCTTTCCCCTAGATATGTCCATCAATGGGAGGTCAGTTTCCTAACACTGGACCACCATCCTTTTATCTTCCAGCATGCTCAGGAAAGCAATTTACAACTAGAGATTGATAGAAGACAATGTTTGTAGAGGAGATCATCCCAAAGATTACATAAAATTTGTTCTTAATTGGGGAGGCTTGATTCATTCAGGTGATTCATTCAGGTGCAGAGTGATACAGCTTGTTATGCTCAGAGAAGTTATTATCAAGAATCTAGGTTTTAACAATGCATAGTGGCATTGTTAGTGCTAAGGTACTGTTATAATTAATGGTATTTGTGAACTTCTGATGGTATCGAAGGCCTTCCTCAGTTCAATATCTCTTAAGCTGTTGAACAATGACCCCTAAAGTTCTGACCCAGAACTTTTGGAATATATCAGAAAAATGGGAAAGATTGATTTAAGAAAATACATCTTTACATCTTTTCTGCAAAAATGTTACTGCATAATAATATTATTTTCAGTATTACTCATATCTTTGCTATATGCTTCCCTTCCTAAGTCACATTAACTTTAATACTTTCATGAGTCAAATTTGAACCTGTTTTTGTCTTTGCTAGAAAACAGAAGTCCAAGCTTATTTTTTTTTTTTAAAGAGTTCTGCTTGAAAATCAGGTTCTTGGATTATTATACCAATGTGATATCCATATTTTTAATAGTTCTTGCATCAGGCTGTTTTTGCATTTGACTAATCTGCCACAGCTGCTCTCCCTAAATCAAGTTATTAAAAGTTGTTAAGCTGCAGTAATGCCACAAATTGCTTAGATGTGCTCCTAAATCAGGTAGCTGGTTTACTAGGTCTTTGTAAACAACAACAAGGGTTTTACAAAATGTTTTTCTTTCCAATATTGTTGAGACATGGTAATAAAAATGATAGTGCCAGATTGACCTCTTGTGCCCAGCATTATAGCCTGTTCTGTTGCAAACCATCTATATGGGTGACATACTGTCTTATCTCCCTATATAATATAAACATATTTACTATATATACAACTGATTCTGAATGATAGTTATCTGCTTAAGTAGGATGTTGAGAAAAGGCATTTGAGGATGCTCTTTTCACATTTCTCACTTAGTCGTCATTAGATCAAGTATAATAATTTTCTCTCTCTCTGGGTCTCTATATTTTACGCCACTCGGTAAAAATTATGACTATCAACCCTTTCTATAGACAGTGGGATTCAAACCAGGAAATGGTGTTAGATAGGTGTGTCACCAAAGCAGGACATATATATTGCCAACCAAGCTGTGAATTGTGTAGTGCTATCTGCAGGTTGAAACAAGGCACAATCTTTTCAAAAAACCCTTCAGGAAAGTTCAGCAATGTGCTTTCTTCCTCTATATATTTTTGCTCTTCTGTTTAGAAGATGACAGCCAAACGATGAGGATGTGGCATTCTTGCAGCCCAAGTTGGGTCTCATAGTATCTTCTGGTAATTTGTTTAATTAACCACTCAGGGTTCCTTCTCTCAAATAAATCCTGTCAGTTGAAGAACAGGGATCTGCAACTTTGAGCTGTTCCAGCCAAGATGTCCCATGCAAATAAATAAATAAAATTCTGGGAATTGATTGGAGCTCCACATATTTGCTACTTTCTTTATTTAACATGTAAGCCTTGTGCCCTGATTATGAAGCGACATAAAACTAACGCCATTGGTAGAAAACACCATCGTGAAATGCCCTTGAGACATGATGATAGCAGCGATGGTGATATTATTTCCAATCTGGATTAGAAGTTTAAGACCAGTGATGAGATTCAGCCGGTTCGGATCTATTCGGGAGAACCGGTTCGTAACTTTCTAAGCAGTTCGGAAAACCGGTTGTTGGAAGAAATCTTATTTTATTTTTTTCCCCCACTTTACAGGGCTAATCCTGTAAGGAAGGCAGAAAGGAAACATCCTGGTGTTGTTTCTAGCCTCATCTTTATTGCCCTGCTTACAGAAACTGCGTCTCCGGTTAACCCTTATGACATTGTAACAGCTAAAGTGAAGCGCCCATCGATGTGAGTTGGCCACAGTCACATTGTCACATGACCACTGAGCTATGCCTACCCATCTGGTCATTATGGCAGAGAATTATTTGAATCCCACCACTGCTTAAGACCATCCATTTTTCTTTTCAATCCATTTATCACAAACCATTTATTGTGGCACCTTTCTGCAGCTGCAAATGTGGGATCCAAGTACACCACAAAAAGCACGGAGCCATATGGATAGACTTTGTGAAAAGAATAACCCTATTTAAAATCATGTGTCCAATCTCTACATTTCTAATTGAGAAATATGTAACTGGAACTTGATAAATTTGTTTTTAGCAGTCTCAGGAGTCATCGTTTTTTTCAGCAGAATAAGTTACCACCACAAAAATCATGGGACTGCTTATGGCTTCTGACTTACAAGAAATGCATGAATTCCTTTACCACCAAATTAAACATGAAAAATATCATACTAACAATCTGTAACCTGTGAGGTGTGCTAGCGATCATGCTGTTTGGAGTGCAGTCTTCTCAAAATGAATACTTTATTCATTTTTTTTGTCACATCTTCTGCCTCTCTCTTTAATTTTAAAGGATGCATAAATCCTTCAAGCACCTCCATTTGTTATCTGTCACTCTTTTACTCAATGAAACAGCATGTGTACATTGTGTGGATTCCACGGGCTTAAAGATTTCTCTAATCAATGCCGTAACAGGAAATGTAGATATCCCAGAGAGGGAGATTGATTATTCTTTCCAGTCAAATAAGCCCATTACCTGTCCTTCTGTGATTTAGGAAATCATCATCAACAACAAAAGTTTATTAGGCCTCTATATGGCCTTCAAAACACCTGAAGTTATTGGAAAGACTAAAAAGTAGGCAATAATACAATTCTATTAAATATAAAACAACACAAATAATGGAATCATTAAGTTGTCTGCTAATCAGAAATGGCTAAAATATCAGCATATCTCAAGGACCATTCAGATGAGAAATACAAGCTGGAATGGAGAAGATGGATTGACTATATTCAGAATAAATATGGGACTAAGAAACTCCAGATAGCTTATGAGTGAATGAGCAAGGAATGTTACAACTTGTTTAAAGTTAGCTTTATAAAAGGGGAGTTAAAGAACAAGCGAGGGATGACGCTAAAGTTAGTTAGTTTATTTTAGAATATGGTAGTTAAATGTTTGTTTGTTTGTTTGTTTATTTATTTATTTATTTATTTATTTATTATTTATTTATTTATTTATTTATTTATACCGCTTCATAGGGCTTTCAGCCCTCTCTAAGCGGTTTACAGAGTCAGCATATTGCCCCCAACAACAATCCTGGTCCTCATTTTACCCACCTCGGAAGGATGGAAGGCTGAGTCAACCCTGAGCCGGTGAGATTTGAACAGCCGAACTGTTTAGGATAACCCGCTCCCTCCTAAATAGCTGCATTTAACCACTGCGCCACCTCGGCTCTCTTGTATTTATACTCTGTATTTGCTCTGGGAGGTTGGGGGGAGGGTGGGTGGGGATGTGGGCTCGTGGGGAGGGGAGGGGAGGTATATATTTGTAAAAAAAATTAAAACTTAATTAAAAAAGAGATGTCTGCTAATCATCAGTACAATTCTATTAAATATAAAACAACACAAGTAATGGAATCATTAAGATTTCTGCTAATCATCAGTAGTAAATGTGATGAATAGAACAAATAGAAGCATAAAATTGGGCAGCATGGATGGATATCACAGAGTCTTGTTTGAATAGAAGTGACCGATAAGCATTATGATCTCTACCGGCGTAGTTTGTTAAATTGGGATAGATGAATGTCTTACAAGATTCCCTGCAAAGACAACAACAAAGGTCTTTATGACTTAGGGAGTCCACAGAATTGTGGGGCAGCACTGATGATGTTACCTAGTTGGGTAATGAAATGTCTGCAAGAAAACAAACTCAGAAAGCATGAAGGACTCCACAGACTTGTCTCTACATCATGTGTCCCACCCACCCACATGCACATTAGTGAAACACTACCAATATGCGGACGATACTCAATTGTATCTATCTGCCCCGTGCCAACTCAGCGAAGCAGTGGAAGTGATGTGCCAGTGCCTGGAGGCTGTTAGGGTCTGGATGGGAGTGAACAAGCTGGCACTCAATCCAGACAAGACCGAGTGGCTATTGATGTTTCCCCCCAAGGATATTCCAGATTCTCCATCTATTAGCCTGGGGGGTGAAAGTCTACACCCCTCAGAGAGGGCCCACAACTTGGGTGTCCTCCTGGATCCGCTGGTAGGAACCCACCTCTGGCATAGTGGTTAAGTCGAGAACTACCTATCAAGTTCAGCTGATGATATGATTGCCACTTCAATGCAGCTGGTTCATTTTGGCTTTTCTCTTGGTGGGGAAAACAGTGTGTGGCCTCTTCTTTTACAGAGACCTGTCCCCAGGATACCTGGGCAATCATCTAAAGTACTTGATTTACAAGATTTTGGCATTCTTGTTCCAATTTCCTGAGTGAATTGAGTGGCGTCCGCAAATGGGAGATTAAAAAATGTCACTACTATTTCCGTGGTGCTTTCCCCCTCCCCTTATTCTCTTGTTTCATTAAAGTGAAGGCAGGGGACCTTTAATTTTTCTGTGACAGCAAGTTCAGGGCCAGCCAAAGTGCTTTGCCTCTTCTTGTAAGTGAAGCCCCTCTTTTAACATTTTCTTATTCTTCTTCCTTTGTCTATTGTCTCAGTGAACTTCCACACATTTACAGTTCGCCACCTCTCCCCTCTCCAGTGCAGATCATCTGAGTAAGAGTATTTCATTGTTTAGGTCCTGAGAGCAAAAAAAGACCAGATTACTGATCAGCTAAGGAGCAAAAGAGGCAAACGTTTATTTATTGTTTTATTCTATTTTGCATGAAGAGGACTATTCCACTCAAGAGTCTTCAAACTTGGCAAATTTAAGACTTGTGGACTTCCCAGAATTACTCAGCTAGTCATGCTGGCTGCGGAATTTGGGGCATTGAAGTCCCCAAGTTTTAAAGTTGCCAAGTTTGGAGACCCCTGACTCCACTGATGCAGGATGTGCGATGAGTTGGTTTCTTTATTTCTTTATTTTTAAAATCAAAATTATGCCTACTGGTTAGAAATGCCTGTGTCAAGTTCACAATCTCTGAAAGTCTGATCTAACAGCCTACTGTAATTTCCCAAGCTGGTCAGCTGGTAGCATTGGCCACCGAGTTCTTGATTTTTTGCAAAGAAGAGTTGAATTAGGCGGCTTCTGATTAGGCCCAAGATAAATTAGAATTATTGAATGAATTCAGGCAAACATTCCTAAATTGTGGAGTGCAATTGTAATGCCTTGTTTTTATCCGAGAAAAACAAATGTACATATTTAATAATTACATTTTTTTAGATAAAAACCACTGTTAGTTTGCAAAACAACTGTTTTAAGACAAATTGGTTTAGTAGATGAAATCCAGTTTTTAAAGCCATTGGCTGAAATCAATAGACTGACCAAGCCAAGTCATACTGCCTAGGAAAGAATAAAATATTTGAACATCAAGTATAAGTATTCTGTTCCATAGGAAATCTATTAAATGAAAAATCAGCATTTTTTTCAGCTATTCCTGTTGAAATGAAACTACTACATTTTATGCCAGATTAGTTCTCTGATGGTATATTCTGATGACAGTAATTATACTCATGAACATACATGCTAATGTCTAAAGAACCAGTATCTCTTTCTTATCCCTTACTTCAGCGATGGATATTGAAGCAAAGGTGACTTTTCAAGGTTCCTTAATAGTACAGTAGTTGATAATTATATTGTATGCAGATATTAAAGGCATGTAATTGTTTCCAAGGATCTTAAAGAACATTAGAGTATTTGTTTAAACCTTATGTCCCTTAGCACTCCACAGCCAAGTGACAATATGCTGGTTTCAAATAACTAAACTATAAATCCTGGTCAAGGAATAAACGAATGTGCTTTGGGGATTAAGAATTGTAAAGGCAATCTAAGAATTCTTATTTTATGGGACCTTAGTCTTAAACCCAAGATGGAGAGATACACAGATAATCCTTGAGTTACAGCCACAATTCATCCCAAAATTTATATTGTTCAGTGAAACATTTGTTAACTGAGTTGGTCCCCACATGATCATGGGGGTGCTGCCATGGCAGTAAGCATGAAAAACAGCCATGAGTCACTTTTTTCAGTGCCGTTGTAACCTTGAATGGTCACTAAATGAACTGTTGTAAATCAAGAACTACCGTATTTTTCAGAGTATAAGATGCACTGGAGCATAAGGCACACCAAGGTTTCGCAGAGGCAAATTAAAAAAAAATAGTTTTTGCACTCTGCAACCCCCCCCCCCCAAAAAAAAACACCCCTGCCTGTTTTTTACAAAAATGAACCCATTTCCCCCCAAAAAAGGCTTGAATAGCCTTTAGGGGGCTTGCACAGTGCTCCTGGCAGTGGGGAGGGGGGAAAACAAGCAGAAAATGGCCCATTTTTTGCTAAAATGGACCCGTTTTTCATAAAAAAGGGGGTCATGGATAGTTTTTTTGGAAGCTTATAGAGTGCTACTAGGGGCTGGGGAGGTTAAAATTGAACAAAAATGAGACGTTTGTTGCTCATTTCAGCTCTCTCAAGCCCCCAGAAGCTCTCTGAAAGTTTTCCAGAGGCTATGCATGGCCATTTTGGGGAAGGAGGGGGGTTTCGGGAGGCAAAATTTCGGGAGGCTGTATTAAGTGTTTAGATATTCAGCCTCTTTTTTGAGGGAAAAAGGTGTGCCTTATACTCCCAAAAATACGGTACCTGTATAATGAAGTAGGTCTTCAGAAATCAGTGACATGCAGTCAGGGGAGGCAGGAGAGGCAGAGCCTCACCACTGTCATCATGAAAAGAAAAGAAAAAAATGTAAAAGCAAAAAGGCTGAGGTCGTTGCTGCCAGAGTCACAGTGGATGACTGCTTAGTGCTTAACTGTTTACAAAAGCCTCTAAAAAGTGCCCTCTACAGGGGGCGGCAGAAGAACGAGGTGCCTCATTTAGTCTGACTTTATGATCACTCGAGCAGAGCTAAGCAAGGGTTAAAAGCCAAAAAATTCCTTATGTAGATGAGGCACTCATCCTCCTGCCTCCTGTAGAGGGCATTTTTAGAGGCTTTTTAGAGGCTCTGGGATCAACTAGCTGAGTCTGACCTCAGAGCTCATGCCTTTTTCCTTTTACACTTTTTTGTCTTTTCATGATGGCAGGCAAGAGCAGAGTTGAAATCCTCTCTGAAACAGCTGGAAAAGGTGTGTGTGTAGGGAGAGGGGAGGAATTCAAAAAGTTTGATTGCATGCAGAGCCACGTTGCCTTTTCAAAAACACACACACAAACACACACACACAGCTGGATAAAAGTATATAAGCCCAGCTTCACTAATTACAAGTTTGAGAAGGCAACGTGGCTCTACCTGCAATCAAAGGCTCGGATCGGAAGGCAGGGGAATGTGCAATTTCCGCTACCAGTTTGGGCGAATCGGTCCAAACCGGCTGAATACCACCTCTGGTTCCATAAGAGATGAACAGAAAAAAAAACCCTAAAAGTCATCCATATTCTGGGAGTTTTTGCTCTCTTGCAAAAACAAACAAGATAACCTCCTGTAGCTGCCATTTCGCAGAACACGATTCTGATTGCTTTTTTAAAGCAAAACCCTATGAGATTTCAGTGTGCTATATTTAACAAGAGTTTTGAACTTTTGTTAGAGTTTAACCAAAAAACAGCGCAGTCAGAGCCTCAGGCATTTGCAAATCATTTTTTTTTTAAAAAATATTTAAATACAGACCTATGCATAGGCAAGTACGTGTACAATGTTATTTTAAAAAATATTTTTAGGCCAACTTTTGCTTTAGATGGCTGGTAATCTGGCTATGTTCTTTTGAAGCCTCTCTACCTCTTAACACAACTACCTAGGCCTAAGCTTCTTTTGTATTTCCCAAATAGCAGAACCAGGAAAAGTATTGTCTTTCTTTTTTTCCTTGGTCCTTTAGCCAAGGTGAAGGGGAGGAAAATAATGAGGTCCACGGCAAAGACTGGTTAAAGGCAATCATGATGGCATTAATCTGGTTGAGTAGGGGAAGCCTGGCTAGAGAGAGAGCCTTAATTTGATTTGGAAAATTAAATAAATAAGTAAGAAAGACGGACGGACGGACGGACGGACAGACAGACAGACAGACAGACAGATAAGTAGGTAGTAGGTAGGTAGGTAGGTAGGTAGGTAGGTAGGTAGGTAGGTAGGTAGATAGATAGAAAGGTAGGTAGGTAGGTAGGTTAGGTTAGGTTAGGTTAGGTTAGGTTAGGTTAGGTTAGGTTAGGTTAGGTTAAGTTAGGTAGGCAGGCAGGCAGACAGACAGACAGACAGACGATGATAGATAGATAGATAGATAGATAGATAGATAGATAGATAGATAGATAGATAGATAGATAGATAGATAAGTAGGTAGGCAGGCAGGCAGGCAGGCAGGCAGGCAGACGATAGATGGATGGATGGATGGATGGATGGATGGATGGATGGATGATAGGTAGGTAGGTAGGTAGGTAGGTAGGTAGGTAGGTAGGTAGGCAGGTAGGTAGGTAGGTAGATAGATAGATAAAAAATAGATAAAAAATAGATAGATAGATAGATAGATAGATAGATAGATAGATAGATAGATAGACAGACAAATATAGATAGATAGATAGATAGATAGATAGATAGATAGATAGATAGATAGATAGATAGATAGATAGATAGATAGACAAAGATAGATAGATAGATAGATAGATAGATAGATAGATAGATAGATAGATAGATAGATAGACAGAGACAGATAGATAGATAGACAGAGACAGACAGACAAATAGAGATAGATAGATAGATAGATAGATAGATAGATAGATAGATAGATAGATAGATAGATAGATAGATAGATAGATAGAATAATAAATGGGTTGCAGAATAATAAATGGGCAAAAAAGTAAGGAAGAAGATTGGATTTCCTGGAAAGCATTTTCTAAGATGTTTGAAATTTCCTTCAGCCTGATCTTACATCACATTCCCCTTCATTATGCAGCAGAAACAAGCTTCCCAGTAAGGCTTGCTGACTATTGATTTAGATAAGTATTGACTTGAATAGGTTCCCATTGTTTTCTCTTGCTGTCTTTGATATACAGGGCTTTGCTTTTTTTTCACAGAAGTTTCCGTAAAATGAAAGAATTCCAATTAAATATCTCTTGGAGCATTTTTTTTTCATTCTAAGCCAATTACCCACCCTAATGCCTGTGTTATTCCACCAGTTCTAACTTTAATGAGCATAGCAGACCAAATGGCATTGTAATCAGCTGGCACAACTACGTGCTTCAGTCTGATGCCCTGCAGTAGGGTGGATGTGGGGGGGGAATCACATGTGTTTCCTTTGCTAACTCTGCAGTAAAGGAAGTTTTTGCCATCTGTATTCATTAACTAATTTCATCAGACTCTTTTCCTAACTCCCTTTCTTTAGTTTGTGAAATTGATGTTCAAATAAATGTATAGTATCCCATGTACCGAATATAGGCTGTTTCACACCCCCAGGAGAGTTTCTACTTATGGGTCAGAGGTGGGTTGCTCCCGGTTCAGCCCAGATCGGGCGAACCGGTAGTGGCGAAAGGGAGGAGGCGGGAAGCCAAATTATCCCAAACACGACAAGGAGCTGCTGAGTTCACATCCTTAGAATGTAACAAACTGAAACAAGAACCATAAGTTTACTGCGACTGCAATGAACAATGCAAAGTATTTGTGAAGGAAACCCCACACCAGAGGTGGGTTCCTACCAGTTCTCACCAATTCGGTAGAACCGGTTCATCAAATCTACCAAACTGGTTAGAAGAGGTTCCACCAATGGACCCGGAAAGCAGGCCACACCTACAGAAGAGGTTCCAAAAAAATTTGAAGCCCACCACTGACACACATACACACACACACAACCACACACACACACACACACACACACACACACAACCACACACACACACACACACACACACACAGACTCACAAAGAGAGAGAAAGAGAAAGGAAGAAATAAATAAAGAAAAAAAGAAAGAAAGAAAGAAAAAGAGAGAGAGATGAAAGAAAAAAAGGAAAAAGGGACAGAGAGACAAAAGGAAGGAAAGAGAGAGAGAAAGAAAGAAAGAAAACTCATGGCCAGCAAGCCACTCCCACCAGGTCACATGGCCGGCAAGCCACTCCCACAAAGGAGGCCACATCCACAGAGTAGGTTCAAATTTTTTTTGAAACCCACCACTGACACACACACACACACACACACACACAGAGACTCACACACAGAGAGAAAGAGAAATAAAGGAATTGCTATTGCTAATCAGGGATTTTGTGATGTCCTTGAGATCAGCAAGACGTACTCTTCCCTGTCACCATCTCTTTAGGATGGTTTAGGTCCAAAAGGACCATCCAGCAGCAAACGTATCGACTGCGATCTCGGAGCTCCGAGATCGCACATCATGTCGTTGCGACTTCAGCTCCTGTCTTCGCTACTCTTATAATGTTATGAATAACTTTATTTCTTGCTTTTTCTACCTTGGCTGTTGATGCTATGTTACATTAATTTAGTTCAGGACTTGTATTTCTCATGCTCGGTCATGTTCAGGAACAGAACCGCAAAGGTGAAGATGTTATTTTTTTTGCTGAAAATAGTTGCTGGCTTTTCGTAACGTTTTTGATAATTGACAAGAGACTTATCAGTAGCAGGGTCGAGAATGAAAGAAACGGCATGCAGGTGTTTAGACTGTTGAACCAATGTCTCTCAAGAGCTGAAAATAAGTATTCACAATATGTTGCCATCTAGAAAATCAGTGACTAGATTTGATTACATTTAACAACATTCACTTTTTAAAAAATTGTACATAAAAAAATAGTTTATTTTTAACTGTTGGGACTTCAAGAAAATGCTTTATACATCTAGTCCAACTTTATACATAATCTTTTCATTAATTTAGTTAATACTTCTCGCAGTATGTATATATATATATATATATATATATATATATTACTGGATAACAGTGGCTATGCATTTGTTTGTGTGCTTCTCTCTGTGTGTGGAAAATATTTTATTCTATTTTATTTGAGTCGTCTAGTCTACAATAGTCTATTCATGGAGTTTTCTTGTCATAGATGTATGATTGACAAAACATCTAATTATTCCCCTGGCTCAGCTGATAAAGGTATGGCTAGCTGATGAGAGCTAAATAGCTCGAAATAGATCTATACTAATCTCCCTTCATTTATTTATCAGCAAAAAAAATTATGAAAGGATAAAAGAGGATGAAAAAGGAGAGCATAAAAAATTATGTAAGAGATGACAAGCCTGAGCCTGAGGGAGAGGTCAAATCTGGGTGTGGCTTGGTGGGCGTGGCAAGGCTTGATGGGCGTGACAAGGCTTGGTGGGCGTGGCAGGGGAACGAGACTGTAAACTCCCCATTCTCTCTTGATCAGCTGGGACTCGAAGGCAGATTGGGGACAGGGCCAGTCAGAGGTGGTGTTTACTGGTTCTCCAGCCTAGCCTGGATTCCTGAGACTCTTATCTACTGCCAACTTGCTTGAACCATTAGTAGTTCAGATTCTTGTAGAGAACTTAAGCTTGCAATAAATCTTTGTAATCATTTGAACTGCCTGATCTTCTGATTTCCCCTGCACTTGACAGTTTTCTTGAAATTAAACATTTAAAAAAAACTTAATATCATGGCATCCAGGCCCATCACTTCCTGGCTAATAGAAGGAGAAGAAATGGAAGCAGTGACAGATTTTAATTACTTAGGCTCCAAGATCATTGCAGATGGTGATTGCAGCCATAAAATTAAAACACACTTGCTCCTTGAGATGAAAGCTATGGGAAAACTAGACAGAATATTAAGAAGCAGCCACATCACCTTGCTAACCAAGGTCTGTATAATCAAAACTATGGTTTTCCCAGTAGTAATGTATAGCTGTGAGAGTTGGACCCTAAGAAAGGCTGAGTGCCAAAGAAATGATACTTTTGAATTGTAGTGTTGGAGAAAACTCTTGAGAGTCTCTTGGATAGGAAATTAAATCAGTCTATCCTAAAGAAAATCAACCCTGTCTATCCTTTGGAAGGACAGATACTGAAGCTGAAGCTCAAATACTTTGGCCACCTAACAAGAACAGAAAAAGAAGACCTGATGTTGGGAAAGATTGGAGGAAAAAGAGGAAGGGGACGTCAGCAGCAGATGAGAGGGTTAAATAAGTGTCATCGGCGTAAAAAATCTAGGAGACAGTGGACAGGAGTGTGGGATTTGCATGTTGTGGTCCAGGGGGTCACCGGGAATTGGACATGACTTAGAAAATGAACAATATCTATATACTCTATGTGCCTGTATATTCATTCACATAGGTTTTTATGATTTGGACTTCACTTGCTTCTTTCTTACATATATCTTTGTAATCCCATGAGAAACATGCTACTCATCAAAGTAGAGCAATAGCAATAGCAATAGCAATAGCAGTTAGACTTATATACCCCTTCATAGGGCTTTCAGCCCTCTCTAAGCGGTTTACAGAGTCAGCATATTGCCCCCAACAACAATCCGGGTCCTCGTTTTACCCACCTCAGAAGGATGGAAGGCTGAGTCAACCCTGAGCCGGTGAGATTTGAACAGCCGAACTGCAGAACTGCAGTCAGCTGAAGTAGCCTGCAGTGCTGCATTTAACCACTGCGCCACCTCGGCTCTTAATCAGAACTTGGTAGGCAAAGTATTTGAAATCTTTTATGCTTTTACCCTTTCAAGATCTCCCATTTAGCTTTTATAACCATACTTTTTTGAGTCAAAAGTAAACAACACAAAGCACTCCGGTTATGAAAGTTAGAGAGAAGGAGAATATGTCACTTCCTAATTACGATGTTTAGGGGGAAAAAAATGGTAGCATGTGGATAACAGAGCATCTGAATGACAGCTCATGTATAATTATTAAAACCTCTAAAGCAAATTCACTTGGTAGAATGTAAACATTTTTGTTAGGCGGCTAAAATCACACAGAGAACAGTTGGATGACATGGATTTTGGAAGAGGAGATCATGCCAAACTCGACATCTTCTTTTCTGTTTGACGTGTTTAATAAAGTGATTTTGTTACAGAAATTACAGACATTTTTTTTAAAAAGCCGTAAGTCTTGTCCTTCATCAGCGGATAAAGAAAGTGATATTTATGTCAATTGGAAGGCAAGCTGTTCCGTTTTGCATTGCTTAACATATAGACATTTCTTTTTCCTTTGCGAGATCTTCAGTGAGAGCTCAGCTCAGCTGCTATAAAACAAACTTTTCTCCCCAAAGTCTGGTGCATTGTCTCACACAACTGTTTTTTGTTTTGTGGTATACCAGATTTAATAGAAGTCATTTCTTGTTAGTGTAAATTCCTTAGAGTTCAAGATTAATAGCAACCCTGTAAATTCAGAGTTTCTCAAATGACCAAAGGCCAAATGTGTTAAACCCATATCTTAACTATATTGTCGAAGTGCTTCTCCCCACCACTTCAGCTTTCCTTAAAGCTGGCTTCCTTCCCGTAAATACAAATTTACTTCAGGTATTGTGACAACTTACTGACAGTATTGATTGTGGCTTCCACAGCTCCCCGGAGATTTCTTCTAGATGTTTAAGAATAAGGGCCTTACAAGTGAAGGGATTTAAAGACCAAAGGGAGCACTGAGATGGAATAGCTGCAATGCTGCTTCTGCATTTTAATGCTGCTGTTGTTTTCGGAAAGCATATAAGGAGCACTGTTTTTTATCAAATGTGGTAGATAAGTAAATTAAATTTACATCTAGGAATGGGACCTCCGGGAAGAGGATTAGACAAAATAAATTTCTGACAAGCTGGACTAGTTTTCCAATCTTAGGAATTTCTAGCATCAGTTTGGTATCTCTAATCTGAATTGATTTGTCGATTTCCTGGCTGCATGGGGAAAAAAAAAAAACATGCCATCTTTATCTTGTTAGCCTAAGTTTTACTCTGTGTGGAAGAGAAGAATAACACAGATGGAAAAGGAAAGCCGTCATTCTTAGTGATGGCAGTTCTCTTGCTAAAGGGGGTAACTTACTGGAAACTTGTTAAATCCAGACACATTTCTGAATGAAATTCAAAATATTTGCAGTAACAGACAAAAAGTATAAAATTAATTTATGTATAGGGACATGGTGGCTTAGTGGATAAGACACTCAGCTTGTCAATCAGAAAGGTCGGCAGTTTGGTGGTTTGAATCCCTAGAGCCGCATAATGGAGTGGGCTCCTATTAGTTGTCCAAGCTTCTGCCAACCTAGCAGTTTGAAAGTATGTAAAAATGCAAGTAGAAAAATAGGGACCATCTTTGGTGGGAAGGTAACAACGTTCCATGCGCCTTCAGCGTTTAGTCATGCCAGCCACATGACCATAGAGACGTCTTCGGAGAGTGCTGGCTCTTTAGTTTGAAATGAAGATGAGCACCGGCCCCTAGAGTCGGGAACAACTAGCACATATGTGTGAGGTAGTGAGGGGTTTCAAAAAATTTTGGAACGTCTTCTTTACTTATGGCCTTCTTTGTGGCTTGCCAGCCATGTGACTGGGTGGGAGTGGCTTGCCGACCATGTGACTGAGTGGGAGTGACTTACATGCCATGTGACTGAGTGGGAGTGGCTTGCCGGTCATGTGACTGAGTGGGAGTGGCTTTTTCTAGCACTGATGATGACACCTGGTTGGGTAATGAGATACCTGCAACAAAACCACCAAGTTCTGAGAACACCGAAGGACCCCACAGTCCTCTCCCTCCTTATCTTCTTCCTTTTTGTCCTTCTACTTCTCCTCCTCCTCCTCCTCCTTCCCCCAACCCCACTCTCTTCTAGCACTGATGATGTTACCTAGTTTGGTAATGAAATGTCTGTAAGAAAACCACCACGCTCAGAAAACAATAAGGATTCCACTATCCTCTACCTCCTCTTTCTCCTTTTTCTTTCTCTAAAGACTGATACTGCATCCCCCCCCCCCCTTAGAAATAACAGGTCAGTGCATGACAGCAGACAAGATAAGATGAGGGTTGATACTTAGAAGGAAAGCTAACACTAATAAATGAAGGGAAGGAGAAATACAAATAACACAATCCCTAGCTGCGGCAGGAAAAAAAAAATTGAATTGTGTTACCTGGGACTTTCTTATTAACCCTAACTCTAACCCCTTGAAAATTATTAGGGCTGTATTATGTATATGCCTTAACCTGAGCTCCTTTTCACAAATGTAGATGCATAGCTGAACCTGTAAGATGAGAGATGGGAGGTCTCAAACCTTTTCTTACAGAAACCCTTTGCGCTTTCAGATCCAGGAGCTGTGTAAAGGTGTTCCAGATTGTGTATATATATGTAGAAATTTCTTTAAAGCGCACTCCAAAACACGTGTTGTATTAGCACTGATTTTCAATACCCACAGCCCATCCAATGTCTAAAAACCTGGCTGATTGAAGTCGTACCTGGCTGATTATATTGTCCCAATCTATTTAGATGGAACATTGCCTCTCATGGGTTGGCTGGGTGCATTGCAGCTTGATTGCCAGCAAACAATGAAGTAAAATAGACTGGGGCCAACCTGAAGTTTAGAAACATGAATTTGCTTAATGGCATTATGCAGTAGAGCCGAGGTGGCGCAGTGGTTAAATGCAGCACTGCAGGCTACTTCAGCTGACTGAACAGTTCTGCAGTTCGGCTGTTCAAATCTCACCGGCTCAGGGTTGACTCAGCCTTCCATCCTTCCGAGGTGGGTAAAATGAGGACCCGGATTGTTGTATGCTGACTCTGTAAACCTCTTAGAGAGGGCTGAAAGCCCTATGAAGCGGTATATAAGTCTAACTGCTATTGCTATTGCTATAAGAAGGAAATGGACGTTACTGCATATTTCACGTTGTATGATATCAGTTGCTCTGGATCTTTATCGGAGGATCTTGCTATTAACACTTCACTGTATACTTGAGAGAAAAATGTAGATTCCTAGCATATTTTAAATGTGCAGGAAAAGGTGTTATTTTCTTGATGTAAATATAGTGGTACTGCTCTGGACTGCTGGGTGAATTATTATTATTTTGTTATTAATTAAATATTGTTTATATTAATGTTTCTAAATATATTTTGCCTTCAGGAAAGCTGTAAAAACCTGGCTGTTCTGGCAGGCCTGGGGCTGTTGACCTCATTGTTGAGGTCCAGCCCCGATTAGAATGAATGTATGTGGTGTTGATTTTAAACTGTTTTTTTTCCTCTTTCTCTCTCTCTCTTTTTTTTTTTTTTTGTAAGCCGCCCGGAGTCCTTTGGGATTGGGCGGCATATAAATTTTATAAATAATAAATAGATAGATAGATAGATAGATAGATAGATAGATAGATAGATAGATAGATAGATAGATAGATAGATAGATAGATAGATAGATAGATGATAGATAGATGATAGATAGATAGGTAGGTAGGTAGGTAGGTAGGTAGGTAGGTAGGTAGGTAGATAGATAGATAGATAGATAGATAGATAGATAGATAGATAGATAGATAGATGATAGATAGATGATAGATAGATAGATAGATAGATAGATAGATAGGTAGGTAGGTAGGTAGGTAGGTAGGTAGGTAGGTAGGTAGGTAGATAGATAGATAGATAGATAGATAGATAGATAGATAGATAGATAGATAGATGATAGATAGATAGATAGATAGATAGATAGATAGATAGATAGATAGATAGATAGATAGATAAATAGCCAACTGAACTATGGAAGCATAATAACTAATTGAAATTCTCCAGCAGAATTTCCTGATAGCCAAAGACCTTAATTTGAAAGAATGGCAAGATGTTTTCCTGCAAAGCATTGACTATCAGGAAATTCTTCTGGAGAATTTCAATTAGTTAAGGTCTTCGTCTCAAAAAAAAAAAAAATGTCCATTAATTCCCGCACACTGTATGACCAGACCATCTTTAATCTGATCTTTCCTTCTATTAACTCCTCCTCCTCTCATGAAGAGGAACATCACCGTAAGGATATCTTCTAAAACTTATTCAGCCATCAGTGTTCTTGCTCATTAGTTGACAGAGGACTGTTTGTGAGCTGGAAAGTCCAACCTTTGACATTTCAAACAGTAAGCTAACGTAAGCCAGGACTCAATGCGATCATGATTAATAGCCCGTACAGATATCATTATTAGCAAGAGCATATAACTTGATTTGAACTCAGCACTTCCGGCTCACAAAATGCAGACTTCCCCATTGTACACTAAATGCTCCATTAGCTCAGTTAATGGGAAAGTCTAATGTCTCTGCAAGTTCAGATCATAAGAGAACAATGCATGTGAGGAGTCTAATCAGGTACATTCATGTTTTCCTTAATTAGGGCATTTATTCCTGTTCCGTGAGGGTGCCTCTGCTCACTTATAAAGGGAACTTTAGCACTTAAAACGGCAAAGCCACAATTCTTGAATATGCTGCAGTTTATTAGCTGCAGAGTTAAACCTGTAAGATTATTTCTGCAAGCGTAGTTGTCTAGATTTACTGAGGCTAAGACAAATATGTGATTGGAGAATGTCATTTTCATCTCACTAAAATACGGGTTTTAGGATACTTTTACTCCATCACCAGTTCCATTTCCTCAAAAAAGCAGACTGAAGTCAATCAGCCTTCATTATTATTTCTACTGTTACGAAAAAGCTGAAAGCACATAAGGAAGATCACTGCTTGCTTCTGGCCGACCCAGAGCAGAGGGCTATTAAACGTCCAATTCAATTACCTTCCTCCACACCCACAACCACTAAAAGCAGCAAAAGGACCCATATTTCCTTTCCAGACAGGAGAGAAATAAAGTAGACTTCTAGTGGCTTTTTTTTTTCACGTTTCTAGTCCGTGCTGCGGGAAGAGGGCTGTTTATTTGAACCTCAAAAAAGCTTCCAACTGCCAAGTTATCTTTCTTCCTCCTTTTAAAATCCTGCTGCAGCTGTGAAGGTGAAATGATACCCTATTGTTATTTTTACAAGCAGGCACTTTGCACAGGACCTCTGACATAGCTGCCTGCTCCTTGGAGTGAGGTAGTAGAGGAACACATTTTAAAGTGGGGATTCTCAGCTTCTGTTTGGGGGAAGACTGCGTTAGATGCGGTGTGGCATAATGAGGACTACAATTAAAAAAAAGTAGATGACTCATTTTAGGAAGGATGCTGAGATGTTAACCAGATTGTTTAGGGCAGGGGGTGGGAAATTAATTTTCTCAAAACTGGGACTGTTATGGAGAGCTGTGAAGGTACAGAGGCATGCATGCACGCATATATGTAAATAAAAAAAATATATCAGTTGCCTTCAAAATAAAATAACAATAGCATTTAGATTTACAGCATATACCACTTCACAGTGCTTTACAGCCCTCTCTAAGTGGTTTGCAGAGTCAGCATATTGCCGCCAACAATGTGGGTCCTCAATTCACTGGTCTCGGAAGGATGAAAGGCTGAGTCAACCTTGAGCTGGTGAGATTCGAACTGCCGAACTGCTGACAGCCGGTGATCAGCAGAAGTAGTACTGCAGTACTGCACTTTAACCACTGCACCACCGTGGCTCCTAAAAGCAGTTTACATGGGCCAGACAGGAACAGGCAAAGGGCTAGATGTGGCTTGGATGCCATAAAATGCCCAGGCCTGCTCTAGACCAGCGTTCCCCAACCTTTCCAGCTTTGTGGACCAGCAAGGAGGGGTGGAAAGGGATGGTTCTGAAGAGCTGAGGTGGTGCAGTGGTTAAATGCAGCACTGCAGGCTACTTCATATGACTGCAGTTCTGCAGTTTGGCTGTTTAAATCTCAGCGGCTCAGGGTTGACTCAGCCTTCCATCCTTCCGAGGTGGGTAAAATGAGGACCCAGATTGTTGATGGGGGCAATATGCTGACTCTGTAAACCACTTAGAGAGGGCTGAAAGCCCTATGAAGCGGAATATAAGTCTAACTGCTATTGCTATTGCTATAAAGAAATATGTCCTCTTTGGCAAACTGGGTGGCACACAAATTTGATAAATAATAAAATAAATAAATCTGCATGGTTTGAGGATCTTGTTCTGCTTCTTAATACTGTCCCCACCCTACTCTACAGAAGGCCGGGAGGGAGGGGGTAGGCTAGTGCCTACATTGTTTTGTAGGAAGTTATCACCCAGCCTCTCCCAGAAAAATGAAATATCCTAGGAAATATTGAAATGGCAGAATATTTATCTGGATGTGAAAAGAAAGAAACATGTTTTAAAAGATAGAATAGCTGTCTGTAGCTTCCTGCCCATCCCCACTTTGTCAATGGGCCATTAAGAAGGCCAAGCTAGTCCACTTTACATAATAAATAGTTCTCCCCTTCAGCTCCAGGGGGGGATGGGATTAAAGCATGATAATATTGGCCCCAACTCCCCACATGGCATCTGAGAACTCAACCAAACCTGGATTCAAAACGCAGCCTAGAGAGTTGCCCCTGCATGACCCCATGGGAGTCTGACAACCAATCAGAATACATTTCTTACACAGGAACAGGAAACAGAGAGGTGGGACTAAACAGGGTATAAAAAGCCTAGCAAGCCCCTCCCTCAGCCCCCCTTCTCTTCTTCTCCACCAATATTGAAGCATGTGGTCACCTTTTCTGTTCAGGGCTCAGGCCACATGGCCCTGTCCACCAATAAACCATCTTTCCAAGCAGCCTCCATATCTCCAGTGTCTTTTTCCCCACTTGGAGCCGAACCCAGAAGGACATTTCTTTCATCAGTTTAAAGCAGGGATACATGTTCTAAATACAATTTATAAAAAGGATGGTGAAAATTAAAACAGAACGTGGTAAAAGCCAAGAGTTCTCACCAAAATGAAAAGGCTACTTATATATGCTTTGCAGAGTTATGTTGCTGCCAAGAATAGGTCATTGTGGAATGATATAAAGAGTTCACATGAAGCTGCCCTTAGAACTATAGCTAATATTGTTATTTTTAATTTAGAAATCTAATGCCATGGGGCAGCTAAGGTCCAGATATGTGCTCAAAAAATTCCATTCTTGGCTAGTAGGCTAGTATGGGAATTGAAAAAAAAACACACGTCTTAGGGAAGTGAGTGTTTGAATCACAAACTCGGTTGTTTTTTCTTGTATACCCATGATATTTTATCACTTCTTCTTTGCCAACAGATCAAGAAACTCTCTTGCAGGAATTTTATTCACATATGTATACTCCCTTGTTGCCAGCGTGCACGGGAAAATAGTTTTTATAATACTCAGGAGTGCCTACAGATGTAGCTTAATCAGGTTCAAACCCATGTAGACATCATATATATCGAATATATCGAATCAGTGAAATGGGATTCATGTGTTATCTGATTTCATTCAGCAATGAGGAAATAAAGCATCACTGGGAATTCCCTCTTTCTGTTAACCATAGCAGAGGGAAGAAAAATAGATGTCTTCCCTGCAGCCACTTTAAATCATGGAGGAGCTTCTTCCCCCAGCCCGATCCCAGAATAAAAAAGTACGTTAGGACATGTTGGGGTATCTGGATTTGCCCAAAGGGCTCCATTCACTTTCACAGGGTGGTTTGTAGACTAGAAACAGATGTTACAAACGGCAAGAAATCGGGTCAATTTAAAGCTATCTTTCTTTTTACCCACCCTGCTTTCCCTGCCTTCCTTTAAATGAAATTCTTCATTATTGATAAAGAGCATTTCTGGCTTCATGTCTCCTTATTTTGCCCCACCTACAAGATTCGTGGCACGACAAAACCGCGGTCCACTAAAGCGCGCCCGATTAAAGCGCATACCTGACGTCATCAGCAGCGCGACAAATACGACCGCGGAGAAAAAAAGGCGCTTTAAAAAGCGCTTTTAAAGCAAGCCGATTCACGTAAAGGTAAGGTTTAGGTTTAGGGTTAGGGTTAGGGTTAGGTTAAGGGTTAGGGTTAGGTTTAGGGTTACGTTAAGCGTTAGGGTTAGGTTTAGGGTTAGGTTAAGGGTTAGCGTTAGGTTTAGCGTTAGGTTAAGGGTTAGGTTTAGGGTTAGGTTTAGGGTTAGGTTAAGGGTTAGGTTTAGGGTTAGGTTTGGGGGGGTTAGGTTTAGATTTACGCGTTAATTTTAACTTTACTGCTCACAGCGTGCTGTTTTCTTTGCGCTGTGATGACGTCACGTACGCGCTTTCGTCGAGCGCGCTTTAGTCTACCGCGGTTTTGTGGTGGAACCACAAGATTAGGAGTCTCTGGCTGGCAAGAATCTTTGCACTCACCCTTCATGAGGGTGGCTGTTCCCATTCATCAATTAGTTAAATGGATTTCCATTTTTTTTAAACTACCAGTTTGCTTGTGCGCGCACATGCACTTGATGCTTCTGTGCATGCGCAGAAGCATCCGGGCGGTTGGGCGGAGCCTCCTGCTGCCAGTACTACCTGTTCACCCAATCCGGGCCAAACCAGGAGCAACTCACCTCTGGTTAAATATCTTTATTCAGTTCTCACTTTATGTCTCATCTATCTTCCTCTAAACTCAACATTAGTATACAAGGGGTCTCCTCTCATTTTATACTCCAAGGAAAAGCTTGTGACATAGGTCTAGCTCATCTGCAGACCTTCCCATTGTCACCCATTGACGTCCATGGGCAAGTAGAAAAGTGAACTTATATCTTCTTGGTCTTACCCCAACATCTTTTTCCAATTAATGGCCAATTTAATTACCACCTACGGGACCGCCTCCTGCCACATACCTCCCAACGACCTATAAGATCTCACAGATTGGGCCTCCTTCGGGTACCGTCGACCGGGCAATACCAGTTGGTGAGTACTCGGGGGAGGACCTTCTCTGTAGCTGCCCCAGCCCTGTGGAATGATCTACCCGCAGAGATCCGGACCCTTCCCACTCTCTCGGCCTTCCATAAAGCCACTAAAACCTGGCTGTTCCAGCAGGCCTGGGACTGTTGACCCCAAAATACGGTCCAGCCCCACTTGGAATGGAGTGCATGGTCTTGTCTCATTTTCTGCAACAGTATGAACTACTGTTCTACAGGGCGGGGCATAACCTTTTCCTAGGGGGTCACAGCAAGATCGACAGCAGTTTACAACTTCCGCGACACCTCATTTTAAAGCCCATAAAAAACTGAATTGAATGAGCTATTAAATGTTAAATTTGCTTTAAGAATGGCTGGAAAATTCGATTCGGAAGAACAAAGGATCATTGACAGAATAAAATGCATTGCCTTTCGAGAGGCTCGCGATGCTGGAGCGATGTTTATCAATCGAAAATGGATTGCAAACAAATTGAAACGTCATCCGGATTGGGTTACTGATAATTGGAACAAAACAGCCCAAGAATGTTTCACAAAATTTGGAGAAGGGCGTCCTCTGCAACTGTCCCAAGAAAGCAAAGCCATCATTGCAACTGGCAGTCGCAAACAACGAAAAGGAAACCAAAAAGTGGCCCAAGAAATCCTTCAAATTCGTGGAAAACGAGTTGATCAAAGGACAATCGGCCGATATCGAGAACGAGAAGGTTTGAAGCCATTCCACGTCATTTGCAAACCATTGAAAACTCAAACACACGTTCAAGATCGGCTTTGGTTGTGCGATTGGTTGTCTGAATGGACCGAGGAAGATTTTCTTCATTTGGCGCCATCTGACGAATTCTTCGTTTATGCCATTCGAAAACCGAATTTCCAGAACGATCGAATTTGGGCTAAAGACGTCGACGACATCGCCAAACATGAACGATATCGACAAATCGTTCGCAATCCGACTTGCATCGGGATTTTCGTCATTTTCACAGCCAAGAAACTGCATTGGGTTTTGAAGGATAAAGGGGAATCCTGGGATGGCAGTTATTTCCGTGAGAAAATTTTATTGGAGAATGTCATTCCATTTCTCAGTGATCCAGACAATGTCTTGGTGGTTGGTGAGGCTGTCTTTCTTCATGACAAAGCTCCTTGCATGCGTGCAAATGCAACTCAGCAATTGTTAAAGGAAAACAATGTCGAATTTTGGGGCAATGACGTCTGGCCGGGAAATTCGCCAGATCTCAATCCGGCAGAGAACATTGGGGCCATAATTAAGGATGAAGTGGAAGCTCTGATGATTCAGGAGCAAGGTCAAAATCGATATTCGGTTGAAACTTTGAGAATGAATTTGGAAACTGTGTTGAAAAATCTGGAAAATCGAACGGAACTGTTTGAAGATTTGTTGTGTTCTTATCCACCTCGTTTGAATGCTGTTCGAAGGGCTAATGGTGGTCATACTGACTATTAAATCGTGTCAATAAACTCAGTTTTTGATGGGCTTTCGAATGGTGTATGAATTATTTGTGTTGTTATTACAAGTGTTGCTGTGACCCCCTAGGAAAAGGTTATGCCCCACCCTGTATTTGTTTTGAATCTCATATTTCCTGAAATTTGAGCTCACATGTCATTACAGCAAATGAACTCCCTGGACAACTGCAGCCCTGTCTTTTAGATTGACCTCCTAAAGCTATTGTGAAATTAAAAGTATGTAACATAATTGATCATTATTTTAAATTCCTAGTGGAAGTGCCTTTTTAGTTTACTTGTGCTTTAATCCAGGAGCTAAGCCTAACACACACGTAGAGTGGAGTTACTTCCAGTTTGTGTTTTGATCTCTTGCTCTTTTGATAAGATAACCAGAAAAAACCTCTTGTTAAGGGAAAATAATATAACAAATAACAAGTTCCTATATTTTCTGTTGCACATATGGGATTCAAAGAACTTGGAGTTACTCTAAGGACTATTGTGTGTGGTAACTTAACTGTAAAGTAGATTACAGGCCTGTATTTAGGCCCTTTTAAAAAAAAATGCATACAAAGGGATTTTTTAAAAAAACGATAAAGAATCAGTCCTTTCTTAACAAAACAAGACAAAAAAGAAACTTCCTTTTTTCCCCCCTTTTATAAAATTGTGTTTCAGGTAAGCAGTGCGAAGTGGATATAGATGAGTGTGCCTCAGCTCCTTGCCTCCACAATGGAACCTGTGTTGATCACAACAACTACTACACGTGTCATTGTCAACGTGGTTTTACTGGCATCGAATGTGAAACAAATACTGATGAATGTTCCTCGACACCTTGTCTTCATGGGAGGTGATTCTTGGTTTTTGTTTTTGTTTTGTTAAAAAAACTTTTATTAACCTGGATTTATTTTATTTAAAAAAAAAGGGCTAGCAATGTTTAAAATTTAATATCAGGGAAAGATGGCTGCAGATATTTCAAATTACATTATTCCTTCAAATCAAAGCACAGGCACAGCTAATGGGTAACAGATGTTGCCAGTTTAAGCTAGTGCAATATGGTGGTACATTATCTCATTCCTTCTTTCATTTGAATGTAATGACATACAGTAATTTTCGATAACTGATTGAAATTAGATGTTAATATACTTAACATTGGTTCCCATACTCTTTGCATTCCGGCAGATTGAAACATGTTTTTGGCTCGTTTGTTTGTTTGTTTTGGAGAGTAGAGGCCAATATATACGGCGTGAAAATACTACAGGAAGGGTTTTCAACATAAACTTGTATGAATAAGAGATAATTATCTCAGAAATCAGAAACGTATCAGAATTAATCTCAGGTGTTACAGGCAAGGCAAAATAATATGCTTGGTATTTCATCTCAAAGGCAAAAATTATTTTTCTTCTACCAACCTCCAACTTTCTATCTTATACAAAAAAAAAAAAAAAAAGAAAAGACAAAAATTATTTTGGGTCGTATATAAAACAGTACTTTCTTTTTCAGATGCGTTGATCTCATAGATGGATATCGATGCAGCTGTGATCCTGGGTGGACCAACTCAAGATGTGAACTTGATGTTAATGTAAGTATTCTCTTTAAGACAGAGGACTGTCAAGCATATGAGATTTAGTCAAACCCATACATTTTGGGATAAAAATGATGTATTGTGGATCTCAAATTTTATGGCATTTAAAGGCATAATTTGGAGTTGTTTTCTTTCCAAAATAAGCATAAAGAAACTTTGCATGATCTACAAGAATACTACTTCTTGTCCAACAATGTGGCCCAGAACTCACTAATTTGCACCTTTGAATGGAATAATAAATATAAAGTTTGCTGTACTTGAACTCCAAGAAAGTTCACAGTATCTAAAATTTCCATGCTCCAGAACAGTCTGGTCAAATTCAGCAATCTCCTGAAGCCCCTTCCACCTCTTTGGACTGTCAGGCTTCAAATAACATCTAAAATTAAATCAGATTCCAAGGCAAAATATTGTTCAAAGTTCCAATTTAGTAAGAGAGCCATGTTGGCATATCTGGGAAAATCCAAATCTGAAAGCTTCCCGGTTTTCCCCACCCAGCTGAAAGTTCAGGATTTTGCCCCCACATCCACAAGTCCATCACATGGTCCAATCTTCCACTGCCATGCTGGCAGTTCCACCCATCCATTTCCGGTCAGGTGCAGATGTACCAAGACAAAGGATGACCTTGGCAATCTAAAAGGAGTTTTATTTTGGTTACATCACATCCTACTCCTTACTATCCCTCTCCCATTTCCCCACTTTAGAAACAGCATAGTAGATAGAAGTGTGGCAGGCCAAAGATCCCAAAAGGAACCAGCTGCAGGACTGACATTGACATGGTTCCAGAAGATCCCTGAAATCTATGAAGAAGTAGAAGAGCTTTTGGGCTAGAAAGATTCATATTTCTCATCATTGCATTTGTAGAATTCTCCATTGGCCTGAAGATCCAATGGTCTTTCTTTCAAATGACATTTTTGTTAATGGAAGGTTGGGTATAATCATAGTATAATCTAATGGACAACAAGAAAAATACTCTAGACATTGGTGAATAAAGTGGCTCAGAGTTGGACAGATTAAATTATTCAGGTCAAGGTGAAGAAGGCATGGTTTTGCTCAGTTCACTGAGAGTGTTTGATTCTGTCTATCATGAGAAAATGGGCAGAATCTCTGGCATTGTTTCTCTGACCCTTCTGGCTAGAGAAAGCCAACTGGAACATGACATGTGGAATCAGAAATACTTCTTTTTTGTTGACAGTGCTGGCCCTCTGGAAAACATTCCTCTGGAGATAGGAATGACTTTGACCTGTTAGCCTTCCAATATATTTTTAAAAACCCAGATATTCCCCAGGCCTATGGACTGGGAGGTTAAGCAGTTTCTGCTGGTTAAATGGATTTTACTTTCTTTTTTATAAATTGAATTAGTTGGTCATTTGTTCTCTGAATTGTTGATTTATTTTTGTTGGTTTTCATGTAACCCGTCAGAGTCATTGCCATGGGTGGAAAATGTGGTGCATGAGCAGTTATGGGCAGGTCTTGTTATATTCATATAACATCTCTGTTCTGCAAATTGTACCACTAAGCTTCCGGGTGCCATTCAAAAGGCAGTTGTCATTTATACAATTCTACCTGGCATAGGCCCTACTTACCTGAGGGACCATCTCTCATGATTTCTGCCCATTGTGTACAAGCAAGAGATCTGGGTTCCTGTTAGAATATTCATGATTGGGAGAGACATGGTAACAAGGTCAGCCAATGAATAGGCATAATCAGATCTGAGTCTGTGCTGAGAATTGAAACTGAAACTAATCTGTGCTGAGAACTAAACTAGCCTGTCTACTCTGAACTCTGAAATGAAGCTAACTGTTCTCTTCTGCTTGTGTTCTGCTTGTAACTTCTACCATGTTGAAAGAATCTGCTATTGGTATGGTACATTTAATCATCTGTTATTATGTATATAATGAAGTGACTGAATCCAGCTGAATCAGTTATCTGTGTGTGTGCTTTCTGGATTTGATTTTTTTCTGTAACAAACTCTGATAGTTCCATTGACTGAACAGTGTAACCGAACAGGAACTGAGCATCCACCTGAGAAATTAGCAATAGCAATAGCAGTTAGACTTATATACCGCTTCATAGGACTTTCAGCCCTCTCTAAGCGGTTTACAGAGTCAGCATATCGCCCCCACAGTCTGGGTCCTCATTTCACCCACCTCGGAAGGAGGGAAGGCTGAGTCAACCTTGAGCTGGTGAGATTTTAACTGCTGAACTGCCGATAACAGTCAGCTGAAGTGGCCTGCAGTACTGCACCCTAACCACTGTGCCACCTCGGCTCTTCAAAAATTCAAAATGCCACTATTCTGCATGCCTTTAAACATGTCTTGAAAACCTGGCTTTTGGACTTGGGTTCAGGGGTGAAATCCAACATGTTCTTGCAGGTTCTGGAAAACCGGCAGCGGAAATTTTGAGGAGTTTGGAGAACTGACAAATGCCACCTCTGGCTGGCCCCAAAATGTGGTGGGGATGGAGATTTTGCAGTATCCTTCCTCTGCCACACCCACTAAGCCATGCCCACCAAGCCACACCAGGCCCACCAAGCCACACCCACAGAACCGGTAGTAAAAAAAATGGAATTTCACCACTGGTTGGGTTAGATGGCTGCCAGACCTCATTATCATGGGCATTATAAAAGGGATTTTTTTAATCGTCCCTTGTTGTTGACTATTATTATTTTGTGATTTTGTGATTTTTTCCTCTTTTTTTCCAATTTGTAAGCTGCTCAGAATGGTTCTGGAGTCAGGGGGCTCAAGAAATGTGGGAGATCTTGAAAGGGTAAAAGCATAGAAGATTTTAAATACTTTACCTACCAAGTTCTGATTAAGAGCCGAGGTGGTGCAGTGGTTAAATGCAGCACTGCAGGCTACTTCAGCTGACTGCAGTTCTGCAGTTCGGCTGTTCAAATCTCACCGGCGCAGGGTTGACTCAGCCTTCCATTCTTCCGAGGTGGGTAAAACGAGGACCCGGATTGTTGTTGGGGGCAATATGCTGACTCTGTAAACCGCTTAGAGAGGGCTGAAAGCCCTATGAAGCGGTATATAAGTCTAACTGCTATTGCTATTGCTATTGTTCTATAAGATACCTCAAGAGCACAAGAGGAGTTAAACAATTATTTACTATCTCCAGTTAGCATTCTAGGATAATTCATATATATTTTTTTGCCTTGTGAAGGTCTATTTCTTTTGATTTTAGTAGCTCATATTATAGATTCATTAAGAGTTTGAGTTCTGTTAATTCATGATCTTGTGCATGTGACAACTTCAGCGCATAAAAGGCTCTGATAGCCCAGGGTTACTCTCAAGTTCCGTTCCATTGCTATATCGGCAGGCAGCCAGTATTCAGTGCTAACTATAGAGTGTCATCTTCAAATGTTCCTTCATCTCAGAAGGTCAGCATATTCAGTTCCTCTGCTCAATATTAAAAGCCAGGATAACGCACAGGGAATTTAACCACGACAAAAGATTCACAATATTGTTTCACTGGAAAGGGGAAGGAACATAATTTATATTTCTTAGTTCTTGCATTCTAAACTGTCTTTGGAGTGCCTTGGGATGATAGAGCCAAGGGAGCCTGCTTTTGGAAGTTCACCAAAGTGTTTCAAAAGGCACTTTTCTGACAATCTTTTCGAGATCTGAAATCAAAGAGATCTACCTTAAAAAAAAAATCATCACCGTGGACAGTATGTCTGATGTGTTGATACAGTATCTATCACAGACAGTATCTATCAGTATCTATTCTATGAGTATTCACTATAGTATTGATGGCTAACCTTTACCGCAACAAGTTCCCAAAGTGCACACTCATGTGCAAATGCGCATGTGCATGCTTGAACCCCCAAAATGCAATGCATGTGCATCCCTGCATATGTGCCCCATTCTTGTGCATTTGCGCATGCCCCCCACCTTCCTCCTACGCATGCACCCACATGCATCCCTCTGCATGCACCCCACCTCCACACATGCGCAGCAGAGATCCAAAGACCAGCAGGCTGGCGGGAGGCACACGAGCATGCGCAGCAGAGCTGAATTGGGGCAACAGCTCACATGCCATCAGAGAGGGCGCTGCGAGCCACCTCTGGTATGAGTGACATAGGTTCGCCATTATGGCACTATAGTATGCATATGTATAGCAACTACATCTCTTCACTTTGCCTCAGAATAGGCCTAGGTATGGTACTGGTTGAAAAATAATGGTCATGTTTCCAACAAAATGGCTTGCTTGCCATTTCTAGTTCTGCTAATGTTGAGCCTCCCATCCCAAGAATCTGTTGGGCAATTTTTCCTCCCTCTGAAGGAGTCCCTGGCATCACACCAGTGGTGGGATTCAGCCAGTTCGCACCTATTTGGGAGAACCAGTTCGTAACTTTCTAAGCAGTTGGGAGAATTGGTTGTTGGAAGAAATCTCATTTTGTTTTTTCCCCACTTTACAGGGCTAATCCTGTAAGGAAGGCAGGAAGGAAACATTCTGGTGTTGTTTCTAGTCTAATCTTTATTACCCTGCTTACAGAAACTGCCTATCCAGTTAACCCTTATTACATTGTGACAGCTAAGGCGAAGCTCCCATTGACGTGAGTGATGTCAAGTTGGCCATGCCTATCCAGTCACATAACCACTGAGCCCCACCTACCCAGATGGTCATTAGGGCAGAGAACCGGTTGTTAAATTGTTTGAATCCCACCACTGCACCACAGCATGGTTTATTTTCTGGGGTTTTCCTGGATTTATATCTTGATTCAGTACTGCACAACCCCGTTCAGATAATGGATGGGTTCACACATTTAATTAAGCCATTATGCGGGTTCTGGATTTTGACATTACGGAGTGAAAACTCAGCCAAAGTAACTAGGTAAAATCATATTTCATTACAAATGGTTCTTAATCTTGCTAACTGCTCTACATTCTTTTTTTTTTTTTTTTTCATTTTGTGCTTTTCAGTGTATTGTTTATGGGTGTGCGTGCTTTAAATTTTCATTGTAATTAGTTTATCCTTTGCTGCCAACCCTTCTGGGATTATATCTTCAGAGAGGAATAAAAATGCATAATACATAATAAATATGTAAGCTGGTCCTAGGGATCTAATCCTTCACATCTATGATTGGTTAGGGAGGAGCCAGAAATGCAAAATGACTTCGTTTTTCCCCATTCAACCCTGGGATGAGAATCTTCTACCCAAACTCTTCCATTCTGGCAGCTTTGTTCTTCTTCAGAAATGTCTCCCATTATAATTACTTCAGTTAATGTTTGTGATTTTTCTTTAGGGAATCTGACATTGGATTTCCCTTTCTCATTTGTTCCAAAAGAGGCATTACATTTTCTGCAGAGCTTGTAACTTAATCCATTAAGGAACAGATGCTGATTCCTTCTGTTCTATTAGCACAACTATCTTAATGTGTATATCTGCTCAGAAACTAAATGTAGGGAAAATGGGGAAAGATGCCTTTTTCAGAAGCAAGAAGAGTTTTTGCACGTATGTATGTATGTATGTATGTATGTATGTATGTATGTATCTATCTATCTATCTATCTATCTATCTATCTATCTATCTATCTATCTATCTATCTATCTATCTATCTATCAGTGGTGGGTTCCATGAACGTGTGTGTTGCGCGTGCATGCATCTTACCATCCACTGACGACGACACAAGCTTCCGCGACACTCCAGCTGCTCGGCGGAGTACATGCCATGTGTGCGCGCCAAAGCGCTGAAGGATTTAAAGACAGGCAAGCAGGTGGGTGCGCCCTCTGGAGCACTGTACCGGAATGGTACCCAGTGCTCTGGGCAGGCTCCAGTACACCCGTACCGGGGCGTACCGCCTGCAACCCTCCACTGGGGTGTGTGTGTGTGTGTGTGTGTGTGTGTGTGTGTGTGTGTGTGTGATGACGTCAGTGCGTCACCAGCCATAAACCTCACCGCACGTCACTGTCTCCCAGTGTTAGTGAAAGTATATTACCTGTCTGCTTTTACAGGATTTAAGCATGTCTCATTTGAGATTAACCCACCTACTATAGCTAACATTTAGTTATTTAACAATAATTGTCATTTTCTAGTAACTTGGGAAGTCAGTGGGAAGTGTCAAGAATGTATTTTGAAATCTGAAATAAGATTATTATTTTTTTACAAATGTAACCCTCCTTTATTTGAAATTAACTATCAAAACAGTTTGTATTCTGCTCCTATATCATGTATGTGTCTTTATGTCTAGCTTTAGTTATCATTCTAATACTCCCCAGTGATTGAAATGATTTTTTTTTTGTTTAGTGAATGATTAACTCAGGGTGATTTGCTTCCTACAAATTTCACATATAGAATATAAAGGGAAGAAAACTGTAAGGATAGTTTGAAGTGCTAACAAGCTAGAGGAAAGTGAGTAGGAAAAAAGAAATGATGCATTTGTTTTAAGTTCATAAAAATAGAATGACACTAATTGGAAAATGCTGTTTCAAAGGATAGACTGATTTTCTAAAAAAGAAAATTGACTTAGTAGACTTCATCGAGTATTTTAATTAATTTAGTGCAGACTATAGGGTTGAGGTTTATTTTTAATAGTATGCAAAGTATCCCAGCCTTCCCATGGGATGTATAATTCAATTACTTTATATAATGTTTTGTAATAAATCACCCTACATTTCCCAGCTGGAATTCTGAGAAAGAAAGCACATTGTTTTCATATAGTCCCTTTTCGATTCATTTGCATTTCAGTAAAAATAACTGCATACATTTAAGTAAAAATAACTCTTGTGTCACAAGGAAATCTTTTTATTGTTGCACTGATTTACTTCAAAATATGCACTGGTGTTGTTTTTTTTCTGAATGTAGAAGCAATGTGTCTATACTAATTTGCAAAAATTATTTCACCTAAAGTACTTAGATTTATTATTTCAGAAGCTTGACAGACAGACAGTAACCTGTTGCAAAAGAATGGGGCAAATCAAAACCTTACTCGGTTTGTGATTCAGTCTTGTATAATTTTGTGTTCCAGGTACCCCTACGGTCCTGATGAGGTATCATTAAGTATTTTAAAGATTTTGGTTGAAAAACCATGTTATTACTATTATTTCTGTTGAGCTCAATGTTGAAGTGTCTCAGAATAGAGAAGGGCGGAGGGAGAATAATAACAGGTACTGTGAATCAAAGCTTAAAGTAGGTGGGGAAGAAAAGGTATTTAGAGCCAGAGGAGAAGATTCATTTCTTTTAAAAGCATATGATGCCTTCTTTTTGTATGCATCTTTCAAAGACAAGTCCAGTTTTCAGTACATTTTAACCAGTGGTGGGATTCAAATATTTTTACTAGCTAGTTCTGTGGGCATGGCTTGGTGGGTGTAGCAGGGGAAGGATACTGTAAAATCTCCATTCCCTCCCCACTCCAAGGGAAGATACTATAAAATATCCATTCCCTCCCCACTCCAAGGGAAGGATACTGTAAAAGCTCCATTCCCTTCCCACTCCAGGGGAAGGTTACTGTAAAATCTCCATTCCCTCCCCACTCCAAGGGAAGATACTATAAAGTCTCCATTCCCTCCCCACTCCAGGGGAAGGTTACTGCAAAATCTCTCTTCCCTTCCCACTCCAAGGGAAGGATACTGTAAAAGCTCCATTCCCTTCCCACTCCAGGGGAAGGTTACTGTAAAATCTCCATTCCCTCCCCACTCCAAGGGAAGATACTATAAAGTCTCCATTCCCTCCCCACTCCAGGGGAAGGTTACTGCAAAATCTCTCTTCCCTTCCCACTCCAGGGGAAGGATACTGTAAAATCTCCATTCCCTCCCCACTCCAAGGGAAGATACTATCAAATCTCCATTCCCTCCCCACTCCAAGGGAAGATACTATAAAATATCCATTCCCTCCCCACTCCAAGGGAAGGATACTGTAAAAGCTCCATTCCCTTCCCACTCCAGGGGAAGGTTACTGTAAAATCTCCATTCCCTCCCCACTCCAAGGGAAGATACTATAAAGTCTCCATTCCCTCCCCACTCCAGGGGAAGGTTACTGCAAAATCTCTCTTCCCTTCCCACTCCAGGGGAAGGATACTGTAAAATCTCCATTCCCTCCCCACTCCAAGGGAAGATACTATCAAATCTCCATTCCCTCCCGACTCCAAGGGAAGGTTACTGTAAAATCTCCATTCCCTCCCCACTCCAGAGGAAGGTTACTGTAAAATCTCTATTCCCTTCCCACTCCAGGCGAAGGTTACTGTAAAATCTCCATTCCCTCCCCACTCCAGGGGAAGGTTACTGCAAAATTTCTATTCCCTTCCCACTCCAGGGGAAGGTTACTGTAAAATCTCCATTCCCTTCCTACACCAGGGGAAGGATACTGTAAAATCTCTATTCCCTTCCCACTCCAGGGGAAGGTTACTGTAAAATCTCCATTCCCTCCCCACTCCAGGGGAAGGATACTGTAAAAGCTCCATTCCTTCCCCACTCCAGGGGAAGGATACTGCAAAATCCCCATTCCTTCCGAATCAGTGCGACTTGGGAGGCAGAGAATAGATAGGGGCGGGGCCAGTCAGAGGTGGTATTTACCAGTTCTCCGAACTACTCAAAATTTCCGCTACCAATTCTCCAGGACTAGTCATAACCTGCTGAATACCACCTCTGATTTTAATCAGATAAAAGGCCTGAAACTAACAGATTATGCTTAATTCTCCCACTTATTTCACAACTAGACTCTGTCTTGATAGATATGTCAAATTCTATTTGATTTTTGACCCTGCATGCTTACAAATGTTTAGCCCATGACATGATCTGCCAAAATTGTGTGAAAAGAGCATTTTGTTAAATGTAAGTAATTCATCTCCCATAATGTTACCATACAGTATATACAGGTAATTCTCATTTAATGATCAAATGTTTTACAAAGTTAGAATGGCCATGGAATGGGTGCTTTATGGCCAGTAAAACATTCCCAGCCATCATAAATGGTTGCATTTACCCTACCCCCCATGGTCACATGTTGGATAGATCAACTTTATGACCCATGATGGCATTCTGCAGTCATGCGTGATTTATGATATTTTTAAAACCACTTTCCAGTATTTGTAGCAATAAACATCTGTTCGAATTTTTAACAAGTTCTGCAAAAATTACCAGAAAATTACTTTCAGCATGTGGGTGCCTCATCTTACAACCATTGACTTACATTGACTTACAACAGTAATTCTGGACTCACGTATGGTCATTAGATGGGAACTACCAGGAAATGTAACGTAGTTATATCCTCAAACCAAAGAAATCCAAATTTGGATCGCTCACTTTATTCCTAATTAATATAAGATTAATGACGGTATAAATAACAGTCACTGAGCACTGTTTCATTTCTTAGAGTACAGAACTTTACAAAGTACTTCACATTTCCATCTAAAATCATTAATTGGTCCAAAATGTACTGTATCCAATATTTTAACTTTTGGATAATATTTTCATTTTTTATAATTATTTTTAATGGTTATTTTTAGATATTTGTTGTTTCATAGAGTTGATATATGGCACCCCCAAATCACTTATTATGAGATGGGAAGCTATGATTAATAAATCAATATCTCACGTGGCGCCTTTTCCCAAGGGGCCCTGTGAGAAACTGAGAGCGTGGGGAGGGGGGGCAACACCAGGACTCAGCTCCTGACACTACCATCTCACCTGTACTGCTGCTACAGTGGTGGGATTCAAATAATTTAACAACTGGTTCTCTGCCATAATGGCCAGCTGGGTAGGCATAGCTCGGTGGTCATGTGACAATGTGACTGTGGGCAACTCACGTCGATGGGCGCTTCGCTTTAGCTGTTACAATGTAATAAGGGTGAACCGGAGAGGCAGTTTCTGTAAGCAGGACAATAAATATGAGGTTAGAAACAACACCAGAATTTTTCCTTCCTGCCTTCCTTACAGGATTAGCCCTGTAAAGTGGGGAAAAAATAAAATAAGTTTTGTTCCAGCAACCGGTTCTCTGAACTGCTTAGAAAGTTACAAACCGGTTCTCCCGAATAGGTGCGAACCGGCTGAATCCCATCACTGTGCTGCTACCACCCCACCTCCCACCCCCAATACTGCCAACACCAATGCTGCCACAGATGCCCCACCTCCTAATGCCATCAGGGACTACCCCTGTGCCAGATGTAGCCCAGGGACCATAAAATGCCCAGATCTGATACAGATATACAAAAGTGAAGAAAGTCTAAGCAAGATGAAGCTTAATACGCAAGAAATAGATGTTCTGTTTTTTAAAAAAAATCTTATCCAGAACAGAACATTATTCAATGTCTAGGAAAATTTCACTGTGCCTGAACATGAATAGATGCCTTAATGGAGAGAAGTACTTTTCATCGTTTTCTAAAAACAAAACATTCCACTGGTGTTGTGAATGCATCCTTAATGGTGGATTGCAAACTGCACACTCTAAGCCAGTGTTTCTCAACCTTGACAACTTGAAGTCCTGTGGACTTCAACTCCCAGAATCCCCCAGCCAGCATAGCTGGCTGGGGAATTCTGGGAGTTGAAGTCCACAGGACTTCAAGTTGCCAAGGTTGAGAAACACTGCTCTAAGCAACAATGTAAGCAGTGTAAACAAAAGCTTTTTAGGTGATTTTTTTTTTCCAGTTGCAGACGTCATCCCCATAAGTGCACCAATGTCTTCACTGTTCTTAACTCTGTGTTGCATTCTATACCACCACTCCTTTTAAAATAGGTTAAATTGCACAAAGAGGAAAAAAAGAACCCATTTAAAGGAAAGGCGTCGGAAATCCCCAAAATTGCTTGTAAAATGTACGTATTAATGAAAATTCGCACTAATGCCCATTTCTCTTTTATTATGCCTATTTTCCTTAATACGTACATTTTACAAGCAATTTTGGGGATTTCCGACGCCTTTCCTTTAAATGGGCATTAGTGTGAATTTTCACAGGTTTTTAAATTATCTGCAAAACTAAATATATTAGACTTTTGATCCCAAATATTTGTTTCTGTTCTAAAGTGGTTACAAGGACAAGTAGCAGTGGTGGAATTCAGCCAGCTCACACCTGTTCGGGAGAACCAGTTGTTAACTTTCCAAGCAATTCGGAGAACCGGTTGTAGGAAGAAACGTCCTTTTGTTTTTTCCCCACTTTGCAGGGCTAATCCTGTAAGGAAGGCAGGAAGGAAACGTTCTGGTGTTGTTTCTAGCTTAATCTTTATTGCTCTGCTTACAGAAACTGCCTCTCCAGTTAACCCTTATTACATTGTAACAGCTAAGATGAAGAGTTCAGTTCAGTTCAGTTCAGTTCAGTTCAGTTTATTAAATTTATATGCCGCCCTTTCCCCCCGAAGGGGACTCAGGGCGGCTCACAACTTGAACCGGGGAGGGGGATACAGACAAAAGATTTAAAAAACAACAACATAACAATATATAATTTAAAACTCACAACAGTCATACCATTCGAGACGGGGGCAACAGCTCTTTAGCCCCAGGCCTTTCGGAACAACCAGGTTTTGAGGGCTTTGCGGAAGGCCTGGAGGGTGGTGAGGGTTCGAATCTCCATGGGGAGTTCGTTCCAGAGGGTCGGAGCAGTCACAGAGAAGGCTCTCCTCCGGGTAGTCGCCAGTCGACACTGGCCGGTGGATGGAATTCGGAGGAGGCCTAATCTGTGGGATCTAATCGATCTAGCGGAGGTAATTGGCAGCAGGCGGTCTCTCAAGTACCCAGGTCCAATACCATGAAGGGCTTTATAAGTAACGACTAGCGCCTTGAAGCGTATCCGGAGACCAAGAGCCCATCGACGTGAGTGACATTGAGTTGGCCATGCCCACATGGTCACATGACCACTGAGCCCCGCCCACCCAGCTGGTCATTAGGGCAGAGAACCGGTTGTTAAATTATTTGAATCCCACCACTGATGAGTAGACACTCCTCATCTGCATCTTAACTTATTGGAAAACCTGTAGTCCTTGCTGTGCCACCAATCCATATACTCTCCGGCCAAGTTTTACATTCTTATCCTGGACTGGATTTATTTAAAGCTTCTAACAAGAAAGGCTACTCCAAATTATTAAAGACTCTTTTTGCATTTAGGAACATTACTGCCACATTCTTTTTTTCCCCCCTTATCATTGATGCATTATAATCTGCTGTTGTGTTTTTATCTTCCTTTTGGGAATGTAACTTGTTTGATCTGGGTGTATTATTTCAGAAAGACAATTCCTTAGACATTCAACTATTGTAGTGAATATCTTATAATCAACATTCAGTAGAGAAATTGTTCTGTATTGTAAGATTCCAGCAGTTTCCCCGAGCCACTGAAATGTCAAAGGGAGAGAGACTCGAGATGAGGCTTGCAAAAATATCAGCTTTTATTTATGGCCACAGCAAAAGCTGGGTGATAAAACTATATCCAAAACATACAACAAATGCATGTAAGGAATAGCCACATCCTGCAAGAGTGGCTCAGAGTATTATATACATTTTAGGTAGATAGAACAAAGTTTACCTAATCAGAGACAAATATTCGTTACCAACATGCTCTTTAAAATGTTCTTTTGTTCAAGCTCCTGTCTATGTCTACCATATCTATGGAGTATTCCTATAACCTTGTGTAGGGGGTGGCAGCCCCCCTTTGCAAAATTGTTTTTCGGCAGAATGCTTTAAGGATTTATGAGCCAGGAAAATTCTTTAGTTTGCTTCCTTTATCTATGGGGCCTGATATTCCCATGTAACAATTTCTTCGATATTTTCAAGAATGTGCCTAGTTTTGAAGCCAAGGATAGAAGTGAGATGCAGCAGTCATATAACATTTGCCGTAATGCCATCCAGTATTAAGGTTACAATTTGCTAGGCTAGAAAACAACTAATTTCTGACAGTATACTATAATATAAGCAGAAGCCAATTACAAAGCCTAATTCTTAATAAATGATTTCTAGCAGTATATCATATCAGAAGCAAACAGCAAATGTTGGCTTAATCAGTAACAATTACATAGTAACATAAGAAATTCATAATAAAAGCAAATAGCCAATATTGATTCATATTGAGTCTTCAGTATGATTGAAGTTTCTCTGGACCATTTCCTCCTTTTTAAATCAAAGTTATACATGCTTCTTCCACATTTTTGAAATTGTTTGTGTCTCTTTAATTGAATTCATTGTCCAACAGTTATTCCTCTATTTATTTATTTTTTACAATATTTGGGTACCAGCCCATATGATGAAAAAAATCACAAGGAATACAAGATAAAATGCTGTGCAGTTGATGTAATATTAACTGTTATGTAACCAAAGAGCACAATAAGACAATTAATGGAAACAATAAAAATGAATAATTGTATAGTAAATTGAATGCACAACTTCAAAGAAGAAATCACAGTAGAATAATAGGGAGAGTAATGGGAATAAATCAATAATGTTTACTCCAATCTGCAATTTAAGGGAAAATTAGTATAAAATGATTTACAGCTGTTTTGTAATGCCACAAACAATTACCAAGATAGACAAATCATGTAACAATAAATATTGCAAATGCCACAACAGAGAAGGAATATTTGATCACATTAGAGGATTGCAAATCTCGAACCTACCAGGAAGAATAATTCAATATATTCAGAAAATTCTAAAAAATGTGAGTTAATAACACAAATATTTCTATTAGGTGTAATTCCAAAAAAATATAGATGCAAAATGTCACAGTTTGCTAAGTTACATACCAACAGCTCAGTGGTGGGTTTCAAAAAATTGTGGAACCTCTTCTGTAGGTGTGGCCTGCTTTCTGGGTCCACTGGTGGAACCTCTTCTAACCGGTTCAGTAGATTTGATGAACCGGTTCTACCGAGTAGGTGCGAACTGGTAGGAACCTACCTCTGCAACAGCTACAAAGAAAAATTTGGCCCAATGTGGGAAAATAAAAATCCTGCCAATGATGCAATGAATAGAAATAGAAATAGGATAGGATAGGATAGAATAGAATAGAACAGAATAGAATAGAATAGAAATCAAAACTGGAGAGTATGCAGTGATATCAAAATTGGCCGTATACTGTATATCCATGATAGGAGTCTAATCAAATTAAGCAGGAATCACTTTTTTATATATTGCATATCACACAGCATGTGAAACTTACATCTTTGGAACATGGTTTCTGGGAAAAGAGTCGTGACACCAATTTTAAAAAAGATAAAGTGACTTAAACAGATTTTAGCAATAATTCTTGGTGTTCAGAATAAAAGTGCAAATATTTAGGTTAGTGGGTGGGAAACAAAGGCAAAGGAAAACATTACTTAAAAATCTTTCTACAGGTTTTTTTTTCTTCTTACTTTGTATTTATAACTTTCTAAAATCTTCGAAAAGCTTAAATAAATAAAACTATATAAATCTGGCTTGGCAAATTTGTTCATCCTGTCAGCGATGTGAAGGTTATTTCCCCCCCTTTTTTTTTTCATCATTAGAAATACAAGTGGGTTAGATTTCTAGGGATTAATCTTATAGCAGTTATAGCAATAGCAGTTAGACTTATATACCGCTTCATATGGCTCTCAGCCCTCTCTAAGCGGTTTACAGAGTCAGCATATCGCCCCCACAGTCTGGGTCCTCATTTCACCCACCTCGGAAGGATGGAAGGCTGAGTCAACCTTGAGCCGGTGAGATTTGAACCGCCGAACTGCAGAACTGCAGTCAGCTGAAGTAGCCTGCAGTGCTGCATTTAACCACTGCGCCACCTCGGCTCTTCCATTCTTGTCATGTATTACTATAAAAATCTATAGCCAACATATACTTAAACCTACACTTATATTGACATGAGAAGAGTGGCTTAATTCAAAGACATAAACTTAAATACAAAACAATTTACTGATGAAGAGTAGAATTCTTGGGGGCCAGATAGAACGGAGATCTCTTGCCACAAAGCCAAACGATGCTTCAAATCTCTGAGGTCAATTTATTATCATTTATCTCATCAGGAATGCGAATCATCCCCTTGCCTTAATGGTGGCTCTTGTCAAGATCTGGTCAATGCATTCGAGTGCATTTGCTTGAGTGGCTACAGAGGTGAATTTTGTGAGGTGGATATTGACGTTTGCGCTGAACTGCTACTGAACTCATCCCTCTGCTTCAATGGCGGGAAATGCATTGACGGCCCTGGAAGAACTTTTCACTGCAGGTGAGTTGTCTTGCTTATCTATAACCAGAATAATCCGTATAGATCAGTGTTTTTCAACCACTAGTGTGCCGCGACATAGTGTAAGGTGTGCCGTGGGAAAAACACCCGCCGGGTGTTTTTGCCTCGGGACATCTCTGTGTCCCGAAAGTTGCTTTCGGGACACAGGGATGCCTCTATTAACTCCCTGCGGCCCCGCATTTACTTTAAAAACGTGGGGACCGCCGGGAGGTAGCGCACGCAGGGACGTCACTGACGTCCCATGCGTGCGCCCATAGCAACAATCGCGGAGGACCGGAGCAGCGAGGAGAACGCGCGCTGTCAACTTGGTAAGTGTTACCAGCGGCGCGTCTCCTTCGGTGTTCCGAGCACCGAAGTGGGGCAGTACACAGGCATACAGCCTTCAGTAATACACTGTATGGCTTAGGCCTCCTCCGAGTTCCATCCGCTGGCCAATGCCGACTGGCCACCACGCGGAGGAGAGCCTTCTCGGTGGTAGGGTAGCCCCAACCCAATGGAACGATCTCCCCGTGGAGCTTCGTACCCTCACCACCCTCCAGACCTTCCGCACAGCCCTTAGAATCTGGCTATCCCGTCAGGCCTGGGGCTAAAGATTGTAACCCGCCCGAATGGTATGAATGTTGCGTTTTAATCATGTACTGTCTTATATGTAAAGTCTGTTTCCCCCCCCCCCCTTCCTTTGATTGTGAGCCGCCCTGAGTCCCCCCAGGGAAAAGGGCGGCATACAAATAAACAATCTAAATCTAAATCTAAGGCTGTATGTCTGTGGGGGAACTATACTGCACCTAATGTGGGGGAATTACAACCTAATGTGGGGGTAACTATACTGCCAACCTAATGTGGGGGAAAATAAGATATATGCAAGATAAGATATATGCAGTGTGCATAGGAATTTGTTCATAGTTTTTTTTTTTAACTATAGTCTTTGTTTATTTGATTCCTATTCAAGAGAATTACTTTATATATAGTCAATATAGGCACAGAGTTAATTTTTTTTTAACATTTTCTAATGGTGGTGTGCCTTGTGATCTTTTTCATGAAAAAAGTGTGCCTTTGCACAAAAAAGGTTGAAAAACACTGGTATAGATTTGAGTTGTTGCATAGTCTTTTCCAAAACAAATTGAAATTTATGGCTATGAAAACAGCAAAGGGATAATTCTTTTCTGGAACTCCTTGAATGGTACTCCTTGTGCTTAAACAATTCCTTCATTGCTAAGATAACTCTAAACTCTAAAGGGACATGCGTATCTAGAACGATCATGAGTCATTCCTATGCAATGATTAAAGGCTCTTGGTATCCAGTGATTTAGTGGCAAGGACTGATATAATTAGCTCCACTCAGAGAGATGAATGCATTTGTGTGGTTGCTAAGAGATGACAGTTACTTGATGCTGCATAATCAATCCATCAAAACCAGGAATTATATAATTTAAGTGGTTGGAATCCAACTCCTGTCGTCCTGATCAATGGTAGTGAATAATCAGACTTATCTGAATGACCCATAATCAGAATGTTAGCAATACCAAGCAATAATACCTATATACCACTTCACAGTGCTATACAGCCCTCTCTAAGCACTTTACAGAGTCAGCATATTGTCCCCAACAAATCTGTGTCTTCATTTTACCAACCTTGGAAGGACAGAAGGCTGAGTCAACCTTGAGCCTGGTGAGATTCGAACTGCCAAATTGCACGAAACAGGCAGTTAGCGGAAGTAGCCTGCAGTACTGCATTCCGACCACTGCACCACCACTGCTCATGTTGCTCTAAGAAAGTTGACAATCTGGGTTTCTATCTTGCCTTTCCACCAATGAATAGTACTCTAGATGACTAACAAAATTGCAGATATGACTGTGTCTTTAATTATATCAGAGGTAGGATAAGTTCATATATACCGTATTTTTCTGAGTATAAGACACACCTTTTTTCCTCTAAAAAGAGGCTGAAAATCTGGGTGCATCTTATACACCTGAATACAGCATTTTTTGCCTCCCAAAGCCCTTCCCCCTTCACCAAAATGATCATGCATAGCCTTATGGAAGCTTTCAGAGAGCACCTGGGGCTGGGGAGGGCAGAAATGAGTGAAAAACAGGCCATTTTTTGCTCAATTTTGTCCCCCCCAGCCCCTAGGAGCACTCTATAAGCCTCCATAAGGCTATGCATGAAAAAGGCCCTTTTTGCAAAAAATGGCCATTTTTTTGCTCATATTTGCCCCCTCACCCCTTCTTCAGGAGCACTCTGCAAGCCCCCTCAAGGCTATTCATGCATTTTTTTTAAAAGTAGCCGTTTTCACGAAAAACGGGCCATTTTGGGGAGATTTGCAGAGTGCAAAAACTTCTTTTTTCCCTTTCAGAAAGCTGTTTAGTTAGAGGGATTGATGGGAATTACGTTGGTCAAGTGCTTTGCCAGCAGAAACAAAGTTTTAGGTGCTACAGGTTGTCAGCGATTTCCTTCTCCAGCACATGGATAAATACACCTGGAAAGATCTACTTACCTACCTATTCTTCTCTCTCTCTCTCTCTCTCTCCCTACTTACTGTATTTCTCTCTCCCCCCATCTACCTATATACCTTCCTACCTACTCTCTCTCTCTCCCCCACCTGTATTTCTCTCTATTTTTCTCTCTCTATCCCTCTACCTACCTACCTACCAACCTACCTACACTCTCTCTCCCCCTACCTATCTACTGTATTTCTCTCTCTGTTTCTCTCCATTTCTCTCTCTCTCTCTATCCCTCTACCTCCTACCGACCTACCTATCTACACTCTCTCTCCCTACCTACCTACTGTATATATTTCTCTCTATTTCTCTCTCTCTCTCTCTCTCTCTCTCTCTCTCTCTCTCTCTTTATCTACCTACCTAATTACCCATCTATCCACCTACCTACTCTCTCTCTCTCTCTGTCTCCCTACTTACTGTATTTCTCTCTCTTTCTCTCCCTCTCTATCCCTCTATCTATCTACCTACCTACTTTTTTTTTTTAAAAAATGCCTCTTCAAAACCTGGGTGCGTCTTATACTCCAGTGTGTCTTATACTCCAAAAATACGGGTAAATAGTTTAGCTCTTACAGAAAAAAAACCTGCATGCCAATTAAACTCATCCTAATTTCAGCTGACCAGAATTCTCCAAATGTTTACATGGGAGCGAGAAACCCAAGACTGCCTGAAGCTTCTGAATATAATGCTAAACAGAGTTTATGTATGAATTGATTTATTTTTAAAAAAAACCCGAGTGCTTTTAGAAACTTCCTAGCTCAGTTTTACATAAGAAACCATTGTCCTGATATTATTCTCAGAGGAAACTTGTGTTAGGTAATAACTGGTCTCTCCAGCATGATAATTGGCATGTAATTGCCATGCTTTCCTCCTATTCAGACAAAACACAGGTGACAAGATGAGAAAATGACAAGGGCAGGAAGTCCTTGTCCGTGTGTGTATTTTATGTAGAAATCAGGATGCATTCAAATCGCTGAAAGCTTTATAATAGGAAAGGCATCGTCTATGGTGCCTCTGAGAAGGTGGGTGTGGGTTGAAAATGTGACAGTTTTAATTAAACAAGAGTCACAAATGCAGTTCATAAAATCAGATCCATAGAATTCATTTTATTTACTCTCGGAGGAGGATGTTCGGGATTCCTGCCTAAATGGGCAGAAACAACAGAGGCAGATTATAGCAATAGCAATAGCAGTTAGACTTATATACCGCTTCATAGGGCTTTCAGCCCTCTCTAAGCGGTTTACAGAGTCAGCATATCGCCCCCAACAACAATCCGGGTCCTCATTTTACCCACCTCGGAAGGATGGAAGGCTGAGTCAACCCTGAGCCGGTGAGATTTGAACAGCCGAACTGCAGAACTGCAGTCAGCTGAAGTAGCCTGCAGTGCTGCACTCTAACCACTGTGCCATTTTGGAAAGCAACTTCCAAAGCTTTGACGTGATGGAGATAATGGGGTTGCTGTGCATGAGTTTGTGTGTCTGGATTGGGTTAAAATGAAAATGTTTACTTTCACAAAGCTTTCAACATTCTGTTCTAGGAGGTATTTATCACATTCTCGTTGCATAAAGATAATACTGTGAATTTTACTTCGACTTATTTGCATCTCAAAAAAAGCTTGATAAAGTACCCCATAATCCTCTGCTGACAATTTGCTGTGCAAAATAGCAATATATTTCAAAAGTATTATATTTCAACTTTCCATTATCTATGTGTTGTGCTTTGAAATAAAGCTGCAAGGAGTTAATAATTTTATTATGTACAATTATTAAATACAAAGCCATCTCTTAGTGGATTATAATTCTGTGTGGCAATAAATAGCATAATATATTTAATTACACCACTAATCTGTAAATGAAATTAAAGCAAAATTCAGGAGGAACTACTTATCCTGCCTTGCATTTGTCTTTGTGAAGAATGACAATTTTGTGTTATTCAGTGCTATTACACTACTTCTTTTGTACCTCCGTTATCTGTTTCTTTCACTTCCTACGCTTCATTTACCCATTCGGTACTTTAATTTTCCTGGCTGCAGTGATCCAATTATGTAAATGACATCACAATATACCTCCCAATGCAACATTGCCAACACACCCTCTTAGCTGTTTAAGCAAATTAAACAGTAAGAAGGGAAATCAAGAGAAGGAAACCAAGAATCAAAGAAGATGCTCAATATTAAGATCTGTTTCTATTATGTAGTAATTAGAAAAGTGTTTAATTCAATTGGTTTTAGAGGCAGTGCTAGAAAAGTGACTTACTGCTTGAAAATGTTCACCTAATTCCAACTATACTTTCTCTGATTGATGTAGCTTCAGAAAACAAAAAATGTTTTCTGTTAGTATTGACTGTTAGTATATATAATCACGTCATATGAAGATGGCAGTTGTATATGAGGAGTCTTTAATGGATGTTCATGTCGCAAAAGGGTTCATTAATAGGAAAGAGGGAGGGGGAGGGAGGGAGAGGAAGAGAGAGGGGGAAGGGGAGAGAGAGAGAGGGAGGGAGGGAGATAGAGATAGATAGAGAGAGAGAGAGAGAGAGAGAGAGGTAGAGGTAGAGATAGGTAGGTAGGTAGGTAGGTAGGTAGGTAGGTAGGTAGGTAGATAGATAGATAGATAGATAGATAGATAGATAGATAGATAGATAGATATAGATGAGAGAGAGAAAGAGAGAAAGAGAGAGAGAGAGAGAGAGAGAGAGAGAGAGAGAGAGAGAGAGAGAGAGAGAGAGAGATTTATTTATATTACATTTGGAAAAAAAACTATAAATAAAATTATTAGAATATGTATTTTCTGAAGAAATCTTAGGGAATCTAGGGTAGAAGAGAACACCCAACATACTTACAAAAAAAAACCCTGATAAGGATCAAAATGATTGTTTTTGTCTATTTATTGATTGAATCACTGGGGGCAAAAGCCCAGATGAAGGTTTCAAGACTACCTATATGTGTGGCACAGTTTAGAAGGCAATTACATAGTAACTTGGTTATTTTGCAACCAAGTTGAAGATCAAAAACGTGTAACAAATAATTTAAATCTATATTATAAGTAAATAAATTCTTCCTTTTTAGCCAAAGCTATTCATGCTAATATAAAGGAATTAAACAACAACAACAACAAAACCTAATTTTCTGATGGGCAAATAGAGCTCTTTCAGATAAAATTACCATTGTTCCTTAGTAATGGTCAACCTCAATGGAGCAATGGAGGTTGAAAGGAACATCAAAAAGAAGACATGGTGCCAATGGAATATGACTGCCAGGGTTCCAAGTAACATCCCCTGCATAAGGAAGGAAATGAAGAGTCCAGGTACTTCACAGCAGGATCTGTTAAAATTAACGTGATGACAACTAGATAGGAAACTGGAGTCTTTAACCTTTGCAGAAGAATATAGTTTTAAATGAGCTGATTTTATGGAAAAGGACAAGAAATAATTAAATGGCCCCGTAAATGTATCACTTATAGTTCTGCTAAAAATAGATGCTGTCTATAACTGTGATCCACTCCTTCCCTCATTAATGCCTTATCTCTATCACATCACACAGTATTAAAAAACTTTTTAACTCACGAGGGAGGAGAAGAAATCCAGTGATAGAATTTTGACAGGGATACTTCCGGTAGGGAGTCAAAAATGGCACGACTCAAGGAGGACTGTTGCGGCCCAGCAGGAGCTGTTGGAGCTACCACCAGACTCCGACAGCGAAGGGACCTATGAGTCGGCTCTGGAGGATGTGGAGGACCCTGGACAGGGTTCCAACTCCGAGCAGGGCACAGAGAGACTTGTTGGCCACCAGGTGGTGCCTGAGCCTTGAACCAGTGGGGCGGAGACAAGAGATAATGATCCAGAAGCCAGCAGTGAGTTGTTCCTGGATGGACGCCATCGAAGAGCTACTAGACGTCAGGAACAATTATGCAATTATAGAAGGTAATTGCGCTCAGCTGGTGGTCATTAGGCTCCTCTCCAGATTATAAAAAAGACTGCTTGTGCACATGCCCCTCTTGCAGAAGTCAATGCATTGACTAAAGAGAACTGTTGTAACTAACTTGGCACGCTGGATTGCTGCCAAGGTTTGTCTGAGTTGCTGCTAAGGTTTGTCTGAGTTGCTGCCAAGGTCCTTATCTGTTTGTTTGGTTGGCTTTCAGCTACCGAGATTTTGGTCTTGCTATTAAAGTTCCAATAATAATCATAACTTTCAACTTTCATTAAGTCGCCAGTCTTTAAGTGAGGGCTATGTGTAATCTGCTTTGATGGGAGATTTGATTACAATTTTCCAGGGGAATAACTGCTTTCAACCTTGTGCAATTTTAGAAGTTGATAGCTAAGATAGTTTAATTCCAGATCTCGAAAATACAACTAACTTGTGCTGGCTACAATGACAGAGATATCCATGTATATTCTGAATTAAAATAATTCAATCCTTTTTTTTATGTCAAGACTCGAGTAAGAATAATAAGAATCATTTAAAAATAAATGAGGGCTAACACTGATATGCACATCTTGGCTTCCTACAATTTAATAAAGCTGTCCTATTCCCCAAGCCCTGTTTCGTTGCTTTTATTGAAATGTTCCTGTTATTGTTTTAATCAGCTGTATCCAATTCTTGACAACTTTATAGGTGAGTTCTGTTCATGCTGCTCTATTAACCTCAGCTTCTTTCAGTTGTGGGATGTTCGTCTTTGAATCAACTTTGATGTTATCAAGTTGGTGTGTTCTTTAGTTGCCCCTTCTTCTAGTTCCTTTGCCAAATCATTCCTCTGGCAATCTCTCATCATGCAATGCTACCACCTATAATAATACTATTTTATTCATTAGTGTGTCAGTTTTGGATTTCATTAGTACTGTACATTCCAAAACTATTTGGATCTGGTTCCTGGTTCAAAAAAGAAAACTGGGGCCATTTATTTAGAAGCTTAGTCGTGGTGAAGGGAGATCTCTTTTTTTTTTAATGTGTAAATGTGTTTTTATTTTCCATTTTCATTTTCGTACAGTCACATATATACTGTGCATAACCGGGGCCATATAACATTAAGCAATAAACACAGCCATTCCTCTTGTCAACAATAACCCCCAAAATAGAAACCCAATGTACCTCTTCGACCCTCCATACACCCTTTCTTTCGCCCCCCCTCCAACTTTCCATCTTCCCTCCATCATTCCCCTCTACCCTACTTCTCCTCCCCCTCTACCACTCCTCTCTCCCGGCACACTCCCTCCCTTCCTTCTCACCCTCCCTCCAATCCTCTCTCCCACCCTCTCTAGCCCAAGGGAGATCTCCTCTGACCCATTCAGATAATACAACATGCTTTTCTCATCTCCCTGGCCAGGTAGATCTCTGGAATTTAAACAGAGGGATATGAGAATAGCGATTCTGGAATGGGATGTAGCAGGCGGATATTATTTGTCTGTCACAGATATCCCTGCTATAAACTTGCATCCAGAATGCTATTGCATTTCATTGCACTGTATTTCTCCCAGGCAATTTTAAAATGAGATTTATTGTCCAATTCCATTGCTATTCATTGGGTGCATGAAAACCAGCACACCTATAGTAAATTGGCTATTCAACATACTGGAGACAAAAATCAGAAATCTATCTTTTCTAAAGGAACAGTCCAGATCATCACAACAGTGGGTGTTTTTTTGAAAAAAAAAATATCATAAAAATTGCTCTGCGGCTTGAACTGCCACACTTATTCACATTCTTACAAATCCTATTCATTGTATTCTATGCCTCAGTGTGACATAATCCTTGCTCTAGTAGAACTTAGCCAAGGTCTCCTGCAATGCATATATTCATGTAGCTGAAACATAAAACATCCTTTCTCTCAGTGGCATTAGCTAGGGCTGTTCATTCTTGAAGAAGACTTCATGCTGAAAGAAGTGAACTAAATAAAGCTATAGAGGGTAATGGTGAAGGTCAGTCTGAGATGTCTGATCTACTGCACTGTGAATTAATGCATTTATCTTGGAACTAATCCCAATGGAATAACTGTTTTTCACTGCTGATAATGTAGCAGGGAGCACAACTAAGCACATTGGTCTGCACCACATAGGGCATTTGCAACTTCCATTTCTTGTTAAACAGAAATCAATTTGCATCTAGATATATTATGCTAAATGGTCAAAATCCCAAACATTGCTTGCATATTTAAGTTTTGGGTTTTTTTTCCAGTCAACAGGGCCAACAATATGTTCAACCGTAGCCAAGGTTTATAGGAGCCGAGGTGGCGCAGTGGTTAAATGCAGCACTGCAGGCTACTTCAGCTGACTGCAGTTCTGCAGTTCGGCTGTTCAAATCTCACCGGCTCAGGGTTGACTCAGACTTCCATCCTTCCAAGGTGGGTAAAATGAGGACCCGGATTTGTTGGGGGCAATATGCTGACTCTGTAAACCGCTTAGGGAGGGCTGAAAGCCCTATGAAGCGGTATATAAGTCTAACTGCTATTGCTATTGCTATTATATTGTAATTCTGTCTCTCTCTAACATATACATTGATTTAAAAGTTCATTCGTTTCTTCTTTATTATTCCTAAAGTCTAGTACCAACTCTGCACAGGACAATGTTTTGGGTTTTTTTTTTTTTTTTTAATAGCTGTAAGATCTGTTGGTGAATACCAAAGTGATGCTGGTATATATTTTCTCACTTTTTGGTTGTCCTTTTGGCTATTTTCAGTTACAGGTGGTGATTATTGTGTCTCCATCAATAGGTGTGCATGTGTAAATTGCCCCAGTTGAATTTTATAGTTGGTGCTGCTGTGGCTTTGGGTAATAGTGTCAGAGCCAATGGTTGTATTGACCCAGCCTCTGATACGCATTTCCTTGAATCAAACAATTATCTACTCCTCTGTTTAATTGTGGTGGTGTAAATGTGCATAAGAAGATATTTCTATACTGCACATGACTGAAATTGCAGGCATTTGAAGGGTACCTATTCTATAATGCTCCCTTAGGGTATACTATAGCAACTTGTTCTCAGAATTATTGACATAAGTCTAGCTTATCCAACTGAGGCCTTTGAACTATGGTGCTGGAGTTCCTTAGACTGCATGGCAATCAAACTGGTCAGTCGTAGAGGAGATCAACCCTGTCTGCTCTTTAGAAGGCCAGATCCTGAAGATGAAACTCAAATACTTTGGCCACCTAATGAGAAGGAAGGACTCACTGGAGAAGAGCCTAATGCTGGGAAAGATTGAGGGCAAAAGAAGAAGGGGACGACAGAGAATGAGGTGGCTGGATGGAGTCACTGAAGCAATCGGCATGAGCTTAAATGGGCTCCAGAGGATGGTAATAGCAGTAGACTTATATACCGCTTCATAGGCCTTTCAGGCCTCTCTAAGCGGTTTACAGAGAGTCAGCATATTGCCCCCAACAATCTGGGTCCTCATTTTACCCACCTCGGAAGGATGGAAGGCTGAGTCAACCCTGATAGAGGGTAGAGGACAGGAAGTCCTGGAGAAACGTTGTCCATGGGATCGCGATGGGTCAGACATGACTTCACAACTAACAACAACACAGCTTATCCACTACAAAGCTCTAGGCATATACAAATGCCAAAACATCCCATACAACAAGAACATATAAACAATACTTATATAGCCTATGAGTATAACATGCAAGCTATTTATTAATAGATACATCTTGAAAAAGCTAAGTATACCCAGGTACCATAAAGCCTTGACTTCATAATTATGTCTGAAGAAATGCCCACCATTTCTTGTTTTGGTAATGCTGAGAATTCACTATTAGCATCTGCTTTAGCAGTTAGCAATAGCAGTTAGACTTATGTACCGCTTCATAGGGCTTTCAGCCCTCTCTAAGCGGTTTACAGAGTCAGCATATCGCCCCCACAGTCTGGGTCCTCATTTCACCCACCTCGGAAGGATGGAAGGCTGAGTCAATCTTGAGCTGGTGAGATTAGAACCGCCGAACTGCAGATAACAGTCAGCTGAAGTGGCCTGCAGTACTGCACCCTAGCCACTGCGCCACCTCGGCTCTTTTACTTACCCATACCATGCATGTTGCTTTGCGGTTTGGCTAAGTTTGGCTAAGTTTTCAGATGCAGTTTTCTGCCTTTAGCTGTTTATTTTATCAATTGTGCTTTGTCACCTTTTTTTTTTTTATCAATTGCAAGGTGAACTGCATTCCCAATTCCCAACAGCCCCAATCAATTGGATCAACAGAAATACTGCAAGTCAAATGTGAGCAGTCTGGAAGAATTTCTGTGCAATGCATAGGTGCAACTAGTCAGTTGAATGAACGCTATCAATACAATTTTATAAGAATCTGCAGTGACAGTGCAAGAGATAGAACTTCCTACATGAGTTGATTAGACCAACTTATTTAGGAAGGCCCAGTGAAACATGTGTCTGAGAGAGTATATATGTTCTGTTTTGAATTAACAAAATATGGAAGGCAGCATCATTTCTCAGCTGATTAAGGCTGCTGCAAATTTTACATGAATGTAAGAGGCTAGAACTGAAAGATAAGACTAGATCAATGTTATTGTGGCCGAGGTGGCGCAGTGGTTAGGGTGCAATACTGCAGGCCACTTCAGCTGACTGTTATCTGCAGTTCAGCGGTTCTAATCTCACCGGCTCAAGGTTGACTCAGCCTTCCATCCTTCCGAGGTGGGTGAAATGAGGACCCGGATTGTTGGGGGCAATATGCTGACTCTGTAAACTGCTTAGAGAGGGCTGAAAGCCCTATGAAGCGGTATATAAGTCTAACTGCTATTGCTATTGTGGCCGACGTGGCGCAGTGGTTAGGGTGCAATACTGCAGGCCACTTCAGCTGACTGTTATCTGCAGTTCAGCGGTTCTAATCTCACCGGCTCAAGGTTGACTCAGCCTTCCATCCTTCTGAGGTGGGTGAAATGAGGACCCAGACTATGGGGGCGATATGCTGACTCTCTAAACCGCTTAGAGAGGGCTGAAAGCTCTATGAAGCGGTATATAAGTCTAACTGCTATTGCTATTGCTATTAGCCAGCAAAATTTAATGAGAAGATCTAATATTGCTTTCATGCTGTTAATGTTTGTGTGTGTGTTGGAGAGGATGGATGTCTTTTCTAGAACAGACAAAAGATAATCCAGAATATCTAGCCCTGAAATTTAAAAAAAAATGGCATCTACTATTTACATAATATGTAAATAGTAAAAATAACCAACCCAAGCTTATTATTTTAGGCTGTGTACTATCGAAGAAGCTGTATATGTATCACATTGAAAAATATTTTGCTTTAAAAAAAACAACACCTAAATATATCTTCCATGAACCAAAAGGACCTCTTTGATATTATTTAAGACTATGTATTAGTTGATGCTGGTTTTAAGTTGCAGTTTTCATGAGTTGTTGACAAATCACCTTTGCTATTTTGAGTAAAAAAGTATGGCATGTAGATAAAACGGGAACTTATAACTTTGACTGAATGACAAGCATCTGGTATTCCCACAACCAATTTATCATCAGTTCTAATGGCAGTATCTATGTTACCTGTACATCTGTACATACTGGAGGACTCCTAATTTGGCTTTTCGTTTTCAGAGGGGCAATTATAACTCTTTCATACATATAGGTAGTACTCAACTTGTGACCCAATTGAGCCCAACATTTATGTTGTTGAGTGAGAAATTTGTTAAGTGAGTTTTGCCCTATTTTATGACTTTTCTTGTCACATTTGTTAAGTGAATCACTGCTATTGTTGAATTAATAGGATAGTTGTTAAGTGAATCGGGTTTCTCCGTCTTCTTTGCTTGTCAGAAGGTCACTCCTGGACACCGCAACAGTCATAAATGTGAGTCAGTTGTTAAGCTTTCAAATGTAAATCATGTGACCATGGTTGTAAGTGTGAAAAACAGTCATCAGCCACATTTTTCAGTGATGTTGTAACTTTGAATGCTCTGTTTTAAGTCAAATCCTCCGTGAGCTGCACTGGCTTCCAATCGGTCTCCGGATACGCTTCAAGGTGCTAGTCGTAACTTATAAAGCCCTTCATGGTATTGGACCTGGGTACTTGAGAGACCGCCTGCTGCCAATTACCTCCCAAAGACCCATTAGATCACACAGATTAGGCCTCCTCCGGGTTCCATCCACCAGCCAATGCCATCTGGCTACGACCCAGGGGAGGGCCTTCTCTATTGGAGCTCCGGCCCTTTGGAATGAACTCCCCGTGGAGATTCGGACCCCTCACCTCTCTCCCTGCTTTCCGAAAAGCCGTTAAAACCTGGCTGTGTCGGCAGGCCTGGGGTTGATGAGCTCCCCTCCCCTCTCGACAGGTGTGGTTGTTGGTCATTTTAATATGTTTATTTTGTACTTGTATGTTTCCCCTTCCCGTTTAAGTTGTTCGCCGCTCTGAGTCCCTTTTAGGGAATAGGGCGGCATATAAATAAAATAAAACTTAAACTTAAATTGTTAAAATGAACTGTTTTAAGTGGAGGAATACCTGTATTTATTATAAATGTACAATTGTTGTATGTCATGATAAGGCTGAAGGGCTCAAATAATTTACAGCCGCCATATCAGAGCTGCAAAAATGTGGATGAACACTAGATGGCCATAGAGAGAATATTCTATAGCTCTTTGCTGCCATTTTAGTGGTTGTATGGATTTTTTTTTTCCAGGCCAGATTTAATAGCCATGAATTATTAAAGTTTCAGAATGCCATTAATTCTGCTTTGGAATTAATTGGACTATAGGCTAATAAAGACATCATAGGAAAGCTGAAATTCAAGATGACATTTCTGAAAGTACTTTTTATACAAATTTGTGTAGCTATTATGTAGGCAATTAAGCAATTAAACTTCTAAGGCCACCTGACTCTATAGAGACTCTGAGCAGACAATAAGAAAACCTAATAAATTAGAGATAAAATACAAATGGAGAACCCCAGATGTCTACAAAAAAAAAACTGTTTTAATCAAGAGAAAGACAAAGAACCAACCACTCCCTCTAATCCAAAGCCTGCAAGGGGGGAAAAAAACACAATCATTTTAAAAGCAACTTTCTAAGTGGACTGAAAAATATCCTTCATAATGGCCATGCCTCTTTGCTGCTTTGATCAGATGCTGTTGCAGTGACATTTGCTGGCAAGCTGCTTCATCTCTATTTAATATTGATAAAATGATGTAGCTGGTTATATTTAGCTGCAAGAGGTTATCACTGAAGCAAAATATGGACAGGGCTTTGCTTTCTCTCTGAATTAGCTTCATTTGCTTTCACTGACTGTCCTCAAGTAGTCACCCTGGCAATAACAACACTGCCACTTTTGTTAAGAAGAACAAAATAAAATAAAAAGGATTTAAAAGATAATGCACATAAGAACTATGACACAGAAAAAGCCTATTCTTTAATAGAAGCATGTTGCTTGCTTTTAATGTAGCCCTGGTTTACTGTAATAAAACTTGCAATCATCTACCTGCACCTGTAAAGCTTCCTATGACCTCTTTGACACTTCCCGATAGGTATTTCTGGAATAAATATTCAATATATATTGTATCCTCCAAAGAGCAGCCATGCTGGGATCATATGAATGAGTCTATCTAGGGCAGTGATGGTGTTCTGACCCCCCTCTTCGCTCGTTCACAAACAACAGTCAGACAGAACTTCAAAGGAAATATCTTTATCAGTCCTGGCTCAAGCTGGCTGTGAGCCCAAAATAAACGTAGATAAAGTCTCTGGCAAAAAGTTACACAGCAAATGCAAAAACAAAAAAGCTCTTGCAGCAAACCAGGTTTACAGAAAGTAAATCACTTATCCAAGTGCCTCTTTGAATCAGGTTTACAGAAAGCAAATCACTTATCCAAGTGCCTCTTTGAATCATGAAACTGAACTCACGAACAAACTAACGATGAACCACGAACGACGAATGACGTTGACTTCTGCAACCAGGGCGTGGCACCATCAGTCTTTTCATCCGTAGGAGAAGACTCTAACGAGCAACAGCTGTGTGTAATCACCTCCTATGAGTCCTCAATTGTGCCTTACGTCGGTCAGCTCTTCTCCTACGTGCATCCCGAAATAACTCACAGGAGGGTTCTTGCTCAGCCTCTCTTGTCTCCTCCCCACTGATCCAAGGCTCAGTCGTTACCTGGGGACCAACTAGTCTCTCTGAGCCCTGCTCAGAGTCAGACCCCTACCCCGCCTCCTCTTCCAAGCGTGACTCATAGGGCCCCTTGCTGTCTGATAACAGCTCCAAAGGTTCCAGCCAAGCCACAACAGATGGCTAATCTTTTTCCCATAGCATGCCAGCAGTAGGGGGAGTGCAGGGGTGGTGGGTCATGCGCGGGCGTGCCCACACCCATAATGCCGAGGTGGCGCAGTGGTTAAATGCAGCACTGCAGGCTACTTCAGCTGACTGCAGTTCTGCAGTTCGGCTGTTCAAATCTCACCAGCTCAAGGTTGACTCAGCCTTCCATCCTTCTGAGGTGGGTAAAATGAGGACCCGGATTGTTGTTGGGGGCGATATGCTGACTCTGTAAACAGCTTAGAGAGGGTGGAAAGCCCTATGAAGTAGTATATAAGTCTAACTGCTATTGCTATGCTATGCACGCGACCTATCTTGGCAGGTCTTCAGCATTAGATGATCAGACTTGCTGTGGAGATCCAGCACTAATGGCAACCTGGTTCTCATTTTCTATTATGTTAGAATTAGTAATAATTATTTCCATCAAGAAAAACAAGGTACTTGCAGCCATTAGTTGGAAGTTCTCAGTTCCAGGCAAAGTGGTTCTCTATAGAATATAATCATTGTTTATTTTTAAAAAAAACACATTATGAATATCTTAAACTAGGATTTCCAATCAAATTGAAGCTTTCATTACTTCTGCCAACACTTTAAAAATGACTTATTTTTTACAAATCTCATGGACTATCTTTGGGGGTATTTTCATTTATTTCAATACATAATTTGTAGGTTACTAAAGTGCTTCATAATCAGTAGGAAAAAGGAGGGGAAAAGAGATTTATTCAGTTAATTATTGGGATCTCTGCAATGCCTAAATGACCATTTATATTGGGGGTGGAGGTTATTTTCTTTTTTTCTAACCAGCATTACAGCTATAATATAATATGTTTGCAGTTTTTAAATTGAATTTAATATTGTTAAGCTTTATTTCTTTCAAAATAAAATGGCAAAACCATGATAAAAGAGGCAAGCAATAAATTAAGAAGCATTTATATAAATCAGAGATGTGAAAAATCTGAATGCCACAACCATTGCCAAAAGTTTGATTATAAAAAATGTGTTTAGTAATAGCAGAATTAAATGATGTGAAGTTGGGGATGGGAGAAAAAAACAGGTAGATGAACTTACATCCACATTCTTACCCACCTTTTATATGCAGATATCTACAAAAGGTGAAGGGGATGTGGTGGCTCAGTGGCTAAAACGCTGAGCTTGTCCATCAGGAAGATTGACAGTTTGGTGGTTCGAATCCCTAGTGCTGCGTAATGGAGTGAGTCCCGTCACTTGTCCCAGCTTCTGCCAACCTAGCAGTTTGAAAGCATGTAAAATGCAAGTTGAAAAATAGGAGCGGGATTGGTGGGAAGGTAACAGTGTTCCATGAGCCTTTGGCATTTAGTCATGCCAGCCATATGACCATGGAGATGTTTTTGAACAGTGCTGGCTCTTTGGCTTTGAAACGGAGATGAGCACTGCCCCCTAGAGTCGTGAACAACTAGCACCTATGTGCAAGGGGAACCTTTACGTTTATTTACAAAAGGGGATTTACATAGTATCTAACTGTACTGGATTGTGGCTGATAGACACAATTTAGAAGAAATCTAAGCATCAAAGTGAATACCTTTTATATGCCACTATTTAATTTATTTAGCCAATTTATATAGCCATCTAATTCACATATAGTGATTCTGGGTGCTTACAACAGAAAAAATATCTACCAGATATTAAAAACCCATAAGAAAAACCACCCCTTATGTACGTTCTCCTTGTACTTTCCATTCCTTGTTCCACAGACGCACAAAGATAAAATCTTGCGCTGGGCTGCCAATTAAGATGTAGAATTCTTTCTAATGTTATAGCTGTGTCTGACACAGCCTGAAGCCATAAAGGCACTCTATGAAAAATATCTGATATGAATATATGGAAATGATGGCTAGCAGGGATTACCCTCATCTCTTTGGATAAGATGCTGACCTTATTCTTTAGCTCAACAAGCAATCTGATGATTTAGTCTGGAAGCTGGTTCCGTGCTTGGAGAGTGGATTCACTTCACCATTTATTTGCCACCAGACTGAAGGCATATCCTTTGCGCCATTCATCTGCTAGCATTTTAGGAAAGCGGGGAGCATTAAAAAAAAAAAGCAAACAGCTCAAGTAATTGACTGTGACGTGGGATTTATTTATTTATTTGCTTCTGGCACTCGCTCACTCTTGCAATTTTTCTTTTTACCTTGCTTTCAAAATGAGGTGAACTCAAACAAGTAAAATGAATGTGTGTCTCTCTTCAATAATTTAGCTCTATGGAATTCAATGCCAACTTCATCCCCTGGTTCATCCTATAGTCTGCATTGTTAAGTCCTAACAATGTTTGGAACTGTCTGGAAAAAAGAAATTATAAAATGTAGTGTGTGTGTGTGCGGGGGTGGGTGGGGGTTGACTGCTAATTGTCACTCTGAGTAACACACACTTCAAATTTAATATAATGGTTTAGGATTGTAGGAAGTAGTTTCAGCAGATAATGTGGTAGGAGGTATAACTGAACCATAGATCAGGGGTGGTTTCCTGCCAGTTCTAACCTCTTCTATAGAAAAGGTTCCACAAATCTACAGTGCCATTTAGAACTGGTTCCAGCTCCCTCCCCCTGCCCATCCGCACATCATCAAGATGAAGAGAGAGAGGAGGAATTCTGGGAGTTGAAGTCCACAAGTCTTAAAGCTGCCAAGTTTGAATACCCCTGGGTTTGTTTTTTTTCTAAAGGGTTAGGGGTGCAAGGGTCTTGTAACTTGACAGCTTTAAGACTTGCACACTTCAATGCCAGAGTTCCTGAGCCAACATTTTGGTTGCTAAGCCAGAGCGTTGTTAAATGAGTTTCACCACATTTTACAAGTTGGCCACGCCCACCCAGTCACATGGCTGGCAAGCCACTCCCACCCGGTCACATGGCCAGCAAGTCATTCCCACAAAGCAGGCCACACCTACAGAAGAGGTCCTAAAAAATTTTGAAACCCACCACTGCCGCAGATCTCGTCTACAATTTAATATATTTCTTCTTTTTTAATTAATTGGTTCTTGTTTTCTGGTACCTATGTAAGTAACAGTGACGTGCGGTCAGCTTTACCCCTGGTGAGGCTGTTTTTAGACTTGTGGACTTCAACTCCCAGAATTCCACAGCCAGGCATGCTCAGTTCTGATTTAAAGTGACAGCATTTTTCTCCCTTGCAAAATAAGTTTTCCCATTCTTTTTCTTCTCCCTCCCCCTCCTTCCTCCCTCTCTTCCTCCCTCCCCCTCTCTAAAAACAGACACACGCAGACAGAGAACTTCGATCCTTCTCTCATTCACTCACTCTCAAACACAAACACAGAAGTTGGATTGGATATATTTTCCAAAGGCTTGAAAGCAACTCCTCTGCCATACCCCCCCTTTCCCTGTTGCCTTCCGATCAAACTTTTTGAATTGCTCCCCCCTCCCCACACACGCACCTTTTCCAGCTGTTTCAGAGACGATTTCAACTCTGCTTCTCCCTGCCCTACCCTGCCCTCTTGAAAAGCCAGAGCTCTGAAGTCAGACTGAGCTAGTCGCTCCTAGAAAGCTCTAAAATGCCTCTAAAAATGCCCTCTACAGGAGGCGAGAGAATACTTGCCTCATTTGCATAAGAAATTCTTTGCTTGTTAACCCTTGCTTAACTCTTAAAAGGCGAAAAAATCCTTATGCAAAAGAGGCCCCTCGTTCTCTGGCCTCCTCCTAGTTAATACTGAGAGCAGACACCAAGCCACTGTGACTTGAAATCTGGTAGCAGCTACCCTGGCTTTAATTATTTTAAGAAAATTATTTAAAATCCTTTCCTTTCCCTGAGGAGAGTGGTGAGGCCCCGCCTCCCTTGCCTCTAGTGACTGCAGGTCCCTGGTAAGTAAGTTATCTCCCTTATACTACCCAGAAAGGGAGATAGTCCCAATAATGGAAGATACTATAAGCATTTATTCGGGGAGGGGGTGGGGGGGAGACAACTACAATTACCACCTTGGTGATCAGCATTTAAGCTTAATTGTTACCCTTAAATGTATACATAATATTGTCCTCTTAGCATCATTGTGTTCCCTTTCAGAGGTATATAGAATAGTTCCCTAGTCCATGGCTTTCACTGAATTTTAAATGTAGGGGCTGCAGTTTGATCATGCTGACCTTTGCTTGAGGTGGCTATTTGTGTGTTTTGTCAGACAAAATACATTCTGCCGAACACAGCTGGAAATAGGAGATTTTGCCTTGCACTCATTTGTGAATATGTTCCATGGCTTCTGAGACAAGTGTATATGTAGGAGATTTTAATGAAAATGCATTGGTATTGGATGCAAAGAGAATGCATTTATGCAAGCTGATATTGCCTCCTAATGTTCTATGTGAGAAGTTGGCATTTCTGTTCTGTCATATCCTATTTTTATCTGGCCTGTCTAACTGGAGTTTCTGATTAGTTCTGCATACCAGGTGTAACTGTCCAGCCACACAAATTGTCTGTTTGAAATACGTTTCACTAATAACAACAGGACTTATTCTTAAGCACCTTCACAAGTGCCATCCCAGAGTAGAATCTTATACAATCACAAAACAGAGGAGGGGAGCCCTGGATCCATGTCCCTGTGGACCACAAGGCAACAAATCATCCTACCTTATTGTCTGTATGTCTCTGAAACAAAACAAAAAAATATATATCAGGAAATTCATGGTATCCAAAGTGGCTGAGGGATTAATAAATATTCAGAAATTAAGAATCCAAAACTTTCTCCCAAAATAAGTCTTCTGCAGGGAAATTAAAGCCAATTCATATTCAACCCCATCTTGAAGTTGGACTGAAATAGATCCAGATTATCCACTTTCCCCCCCCCCCCCAGATATTCCTGGATGTGAGCCACCATGATACTCTTCAAAGCACTTCTCAAAAGAGGAATATTAAACATTAATATGGCTCTTAAAATATTAAGGTGAATATGCATTGCCGGGTTTTTTTTTTCCAATCCTGCATGAGGACATTAATAACACTTGGCCTCCCTGAGTCACTCCTGATTCTCTACTTGTTAGTTTCCAGGGTGGACAAAGATCAAGAACGCAGATAGTCTGTGAAATTTCTCCAAAGACAGTTTAGGCTGCATTACAGCAACAGCAGCAACAGCAGTTAAGACTTATATACCGCTTCATAGGGCTTTCAGCCCTCTCTAAGCGGTTTACAGAGTCAGCATATCGCCCACACAGTCTGGGTCCTCATTTCACCCACCTCGGAAGGATGGAAGGCTGGGTCAACCTTGAGCCGGTGAGATTAGAACCGCTGAACTGCAGATAACAGTCATCTGAAGTGGCCTGCAGTACTGCACCCTAACCACTGCGCCACCTTGGCTCATTAACTTACACGGATCCCACGATGCAAGTAGATTAGATAGAGTTCTGTACAGCTCTGGAATTCTATTAGTGATGACATTAATATGAGCAATTATCCTTAAAGTGGATAAAAAGTTTGCCTTAGAAACTTAGCACAGTCATTCTCGGGCGATTCTATCCCTTGCCCACTTAAGTGTCATTTTTAAGAACCTATTTTGGCTGGATTGTTAAAATATGAAACAGGCGCAGAAGTAAGTACCAGTGATAAGCACAGCCGTGTAACTTTACTTGAGTTCTGCAATATTTTGCCATGCTGGAGTTACAGGCATGCCTATGTGATATCTCCAATACAAAAGCCCTTTTGTTCAGTTTCCCAAATAACCAGTCAGTGGGGCGAACAATGTTGCCCTGTTCTACCTCTTATAATATTTTAAGTATTGTAGCACTCTGGTTTATCACAGTCTTTCCAAAAATCAGAAATGCTATATAAAACAGGAGACTGTTGAAGAAAGCAACTGTATGAAGTATCTTGAAATTTAAAAAAAAAAAAACATGGTTAGAAACAGTGGTGGGTTTCAAAAATTGTTTGAACCTACTCTGTGGGTGTGGCCTCCTTTGTGGGAGTAGCTTGCTGCCCATGTGACCGGATGGGAGTGGCTTGCCACCCATGTGACCGGATATGAAGATGCCGATAACCACCTTAAATACCTCACACACAGCACTGGCATGCATAAGAATAGGATGTAAACTTGTTTTATAAAAGGCATCTTTGGTTTGCATTAAAACAACTTCAACACACGCAATGTTCTGATTGCACCACAAACGCAGTAGTCATCCTTACCTTTCACAGAGGCACTGAGTTTTATAAATATGAGCATGATAGTGTAGAATAATCATATCCAAGGACCAGTGGTGGGTTTCAAAAAATTTTGGAACCTCTTCTGTAGGTGTGGCCTGCTTTCCGGGTCCACTGGTGGAACCTCTTCTAACTGGTTCGGTAGATTTGACGAACCGGTTCTACCGAATAGGTGCAAACTGGTAGGAACCCACCTCTGGTTAGAAATTATCAAAGATCCACACGCGAACACAGATAATGGATGTATAATAGCCATATCATTTTTAAACCCATTAGTAATTCTTAAGAGAGTCATTCATTTACTGGATTGCAGCTTCTTATTTAATCATGGCATTGCAGTCCTTTATATGTGAAAAAAAGGATACAGAAATGGAATATAATTGCCCTTGTAGTGGTGATCACAAATTTACTTAGGAAGCAATATTTGGGAAAGCTGTAGAAAAACAATTAAATGATATATCTCCATCCCCAGTGGCAGTATATTTGAGGGAACAATAGCGGAATAGCCAAAGTGCTTGAAGAATGGTTTCACTAATGTCTATTCTCTGCTTTCAGAATTGACAGATTTTTTTAAGGTAACGTGGCTCTAAGCGGTAATTAAACTCACATTAGTTCTATTTTGAGTTTTACAATGGATTCTAAAACAATATGCTAAGAAACACAGAAGTACAATCAATAGCCTAATGAGAAAGTCAGTCAGCCTTGAAATATTTAAAAATATTCTTTAAGTTAAATTGTTGATGAGCACGTAAGAGTTTTTAAAATCATGAATATATTTTTGTATAAGCATAAAAAGCATCCCGAGTGCTGGAGTGGGACGTGCTACTGATACAACATCTACTGGGAATTAGGAAATCAAGGAATACTTACTGGTAACTGATAATTAGAAAAATAACATTGTTTAGGAAATATTCTCAAAGATATACTGATCTATAAACTATTTTACAGATAGAGGATATTGTTTGCAAGTATAATCTAATATGTAGATGCATTTTACAAGGGAAAATTATGTTGCTGCGATTCAACACATTAAAAATTCAGGTGGTTAATTGCAGTCTTATTCTTCTAGCACGTTCTATTTTGGTGTTCTCAATCATCTAGTTTGGTTTCCAAAGTGTTTCAATGAAAGCAATCTTTCATTCTCCCACTGTGGTTAAAAATAAGAAGTCCGTTTATCAACTTATCAAATGAAAAAAGCACACTTGCATGGAGTTCAGCATCCAGTTTAGTTTATTTTCCTTCCAGGTTATCAAAATTAGTCTGTGCATCGACTAAAACAATGTTGTACATTTAAATGCAGCAAGACAAGATGTCACTAGGGTGTGTATCAGTGGTGGGATTCAGCCAGTTTGCACCTATTCGGGAGAACTGGTTGGTAACTTTCCAGGCAGTTCGGAGAACTGGTTGTTCAAAGAAATCTCCTTTTGTTTTTCCCCACTTTACAGGGCTAATCCTGTAAGGAAGGCAGGAAGGAAACATTCTGGTGTTGTTTCTAGCCTCATCTTTGTTGACCTGCTTTCAGAAACGGCCTCTCTGGTTAACCCTTATTACATTGTAACAGCTAAGGCGAAGTGCCCATCGACGGGAGTGACGTTGAGTTGGCCACACCCACCCAGTCACGTAACCACTGAGCCTCATCTACCCAGCTGGTCATTAGGGCAGAGAACCGGTTGTTAAATTATTTGAATCCCACCACTGGTGTGTATGATTGTTCTTTGTTATTATTGTTATTATTATAGAGCCGAGGTGGCGCAGTGGGTAGAGTGCAGTACTGCAGGCCACTTCAGCTGACTGCTATCTGCAGTTCAGCGGTTCAAATCTCACCGGTTCAGGATTGACTCAGCCTTCCATCCTTCCGAGGTGGGTAAAATGAGGACCCAGATTGTGGGGCGATATGCTGACTCTGTAAACCGCTTAGAGAGAGCTGAAAGCCCTACGAAGCGGTATATAAGTCTAACTGCTATTGCTATTGCTATTAACAGGCTATTGAAAAAAAAAAGTTCTGATTGTCCATGTAACTGTATTTCATCAATGAGCAGGAAAATATTCTTCAAAAACCCCACACGCTTGACTAACAAATCTGTAAGGCAATCATGTAATGATCTTCTCAGGGCCTAGGAAAGAAAATAGCAATGTTCAGAAAACATTGCAAGTAGAAAACATCTGAATATTTCTCCATTATCTGGAAAATAGATACTAGCTCTCCTGCTTATCAAAGATCTGTTATCAAGAGAAGGATGAAAGAGTCTACCTCCCACAGACCCATTAGATCTCACAGGATTGGCCTCCTCCGGGTGCCATCTACCAGCCAATGCCACCTGGCTATTACCCGGGGGAGGGCCTTCTCTGTGGCAGCTCCGGCCCTCTGGAATTAACTACCCGCAGGGATTCGGACCCTCACCTCTCTCCAGGCCTTCCGAAAAGCCGTCAAAACCTGGCTTTGCCGGCAGGCCTGGGGGTGATGAGTTCCCTCCCCTCTCGACATGTATGGTTGTGCGACTGTTGTCTACTTTTATTATTTGTATTTTGTTTTTTATGTTCCCCTTTTCCCCCTTGAATTGTTCGCCGCCCTCAGTCCTCCCGGAGAAGGGCGGCATACAAATAATAAAATTCTATTCTATTCTATTCTATTCTATTCTATTCTATTCTATTCTACCAATTTCAGAGATAAATAGGGGGCTAAAAATGTAAGTATTCAGTTGTTGAGACTTCTGCACTTTTTTTGCCTTTGAATGATTTTTATTTATTTATTAAATTGCTGCCCCATCTTACTGTTCTTTTAGTCAGAGAAGCTTCTATGACACACACACAACACAACACAACACACAACACACAACACACAATTGCTTTTTTAAAATGGAGATCAAAGCAAATCACAGCAAACATACGGGTATAAAATAGAGAAAAATATTCATCCTTACACCATTAACAGTACAGAGAATAATTTCTTCTCAGCTGGTAAACAAGGTGGCTCAAAAATAGGCCAATCACTGTATTTTATTTTTCTCCATCGAGAATCTTAGCATATTTAGAAATGTTCAAAGGTCATGCGTCAATGCGGCAAGACATTATTTAGAAAACAATGGCAACCATTCAAACATAAATTCTTCTTGGGACCTGATTGTTATTATACTCTTCCCTCGAAGGAAATTTCCCACAAAAATATTTATTATTACAAACTGACTTTTGGTTTATTGTGACTTGGGTTTTCATTCAGAAGAAATTTCGTTGCAATAATTATCTGGTTTTAATATAACAAGAAGGAAGATTGTTTGATCTTGTGAATTCCCCCAGCAATGGAGTTGTCATTTTCTCATGCATTCATGGATATTTATCTACACGGCTACTAAAGTAGTTATATTTTTATTTCATATTCCATTAGTTATAAATGAGGCAGCTCCCTAAGAACCGTTTAAACCCCACATCACTAAAGCACATGCAACATCTGTGAATAGTTCCCATAGCATCATAGCATCAATACTAATGTGAAGATAACAGCTACATAAATGTAAGGGCTCTTTAGATATACTAGCCGTGTTAAGCCTTGTATAGATGCATAGTTAACTTGGTTCATATTTTTATGTCCTATAGCAGAGGTGTCAAACTCAATTTCATTGAGGGCCACATCAGGGTTGTGTTTGACCTTGGGTGCCGGGGTGGGCGTGGCCAGCTCGATGTCACTTGTTTTAAATGCATGGCATATGCATTTCTGGTGCAGAAATGTCAAATTAAACTGGTCTCTTAAAATCAGCATGTACCTATGTTGATATTTGTAGAATGTTTAAATTTCAGGGGGGAAAAAGTAAGTTATGTTCAAAGAAGTGGTGGGCTCCCACTGTTTTGGACCTTTTCAGCTGTTGCAGCAGATTGAGGTTTGTAATCTACTTACGAAAGACCAGGACCTGAGACCACGAAGGTGAGAGAAACAGGTTTATTGGATGCATCAAGAGTTCAGTGTGTTCACACACCAAAATCTGAACTGCCTGGGCTTTGCCCAGGATCCTACTTTTATGCCGTGTTCCACACTGTGCATTCTCAAGGCGTTTCCATACACGAGACAAGCATGACATTTCAAAAAGGAGTTCATAGAAAAAAACACAAAAAAGAGAAGTTCCTATAATGTCTTAAACTGTCAGCAGTTTTTACCTCTGTTCTATCTCTCACCCACGCCTGGCTTCCTGTGCCCCTCCTTTACAGGGTCTTGCCACACTGTTCAGCCCTATTTTTAATACTTATGAGGAAGTTGGAGAGAAAGTTCACTCCAGCTAAAAGTCAACTTTGGAACTCCAGGGCACTAGAATGAAAAGCCAAGCTAATATGAATTTATAAGGTCCATTCTATTAAGACTACCTAACCTGGCCAGCCACTGGTGGGTTTACCTGTACACCCCCTCCTGCATCACAGCCAAACTGGTAGTGGTTCGGCGGCCTGGGTTGCTGGAACCGGCAGTGACCCAGGCCTGCCATGCCCCCAAACTGATTCTCTGGGTGGCACCATTGGTGCCGCCATCTTGGGTTTTTTTGCTTCTGCACATGCACAAGACAATTTTTATTGCACTGTGTATGCATGCGCAGCGTGTGCACAGAGCACACACTCACACAAGCTAACTGGCAGTAGTATCTGCCAGAACCCATCCTTGGTTCGAAGTGATGTCCTTCTCCAGATTATAATTTTAAAAAGACTGGTTTGTGATTAAAGTTATATGAAGTAGGCATGGCTAGCGGTATTTATGATATACTGTGTATAAAACTCAAATGCAAATGCTGGGATGCCATTGGAATGGGATGCCATGTGGCTAAAGGATTTCAACAGCTGGAATTCAATTAGCTGCACAGGGAAATGCCTAGTTTTTGGCTGCGTAGGATGGCGAAATGCAGCAGTCCTGCTGTGTGATTAGTGTTTCAGTTTCATTCATTTGCATTTAAGTAGTCTCCTTCTGTTTGGAATAGCAGGAACAACTTTGTTTCGTGGCAACCCGGGACAAAAAAATGTTCTCATCTTGTTAATGTCATTTTTGTGGAGAATAAGGATTAAGTGTCCTCTGCGACTTGGACATTGATCCTAAGCAAGCTTATTTATTGGTTGGAAGAAAGTTGCAGTGAAAGAGCCGAGGTGGCGCAGTGGTTAGGGTGCAGTACTGCAGGCCACTTCAGCTGACTGTTATCTGCAGTTCGGCGGTTCAAATCTCACCGGCTCAAAGGTTGACTCAGCCTTCCATCCTTCCCAGGTGGGTGAAATGAGGACCCAGACTGTGGGGGCGATATGCTGACTCTGTAAACCGCTTGGAGAGGGCTGAAAGCCCTATGAAGCGGTATATAAGTCTAACTGCTATTGCTATTGCTAAATGAACAAGGCTTCCTTCCAAGTAAGTGTGTCCCAGATCAGAATGTAAAGAAACTCTTTTAGCAAACTGACAGGTAATCAACAAAAGTTGACACCCAGGGATTCAGAATGTAATGGCTATCGATAAAATGATTTGAAAGTTGAATTTCGAAAATTGAATTTGTCCACATTTTAGGAATATACACCTACCATAAAAGTCCTCCCTTCCTTCTATCCCTTTCCCACACTCAAAATATTAGGGAAGGGGGGATAGCTATAAGAATTGAAGATGGTTGATTAGTTAGTTAGTTATCTAGTTACTTAGTTAGTTTACTTCATTGATAATCCCTTGGGCTAGATCAAAGGGCAGAGTTCCAGAAACAAATTATTACTAAAATCTGATAAAAACAATTTAAAATGAAATTGGATAAAATACAATTTAAAATGAAATTGGAATAAAATGCAACTTAAAATGAAATTAGAATAAAATGCAATATTTAATATATGGATCATTCATTTTTTCATTTCATTTATTATATTTATATGCCGCCCTTTTCCCCCCAAAGGGGACTCAGGGCGGCTAACAAATCAAATCAGGGAAAGGGGGGTACAGACAAAAAATAAAAACAATACATAACAATACATAATTTAAAAACACACAACAGTCATACCATTCAAGACGGGGGCAACAGCTCTTTAGCCCCAGGCCTGTCGGAACAGCCAGGTTTTAATGGCTTTGCGGAAGGCCTGGAGGGTGGTGAGGGTTCGAATCTCCACGGGGAGTTCGTTCCAAAGGGTCGGAGCAGCCACAGAGAAGGCTCTCCTCCGGGTAGTCGCCAGTCGACACTGGCCGGCGGATGGAATTCGGAGGAGGCCTAATCTGTGGGATCTAATCGGTCTAGCGGAGGTGATTGGCAGCAGGCGGTCTCTCAAGTACCCAGGTCCAATACCATGAAGGGCTTTATAAGTGATGACTAGCGCCTTGAAGCGTATCCAGAGACCAATAGGCAGCCAGTGCAGCTCGCGGAGGATAGGTGTTACGTGGGTGAACCGAGGTGCACCCACGATCGCTCGCGCAGCTGCATTCTGGACAAGCTGAAGTCTCCGAATGCTCTTCAAGGGCTGCCCCATGTAGAGCACGTTGCAGTAGTCCAGTCTAGAGGTCACAAGGGATCAATAAAGGGATCAATAAAATATGATAAAATTATATTTCATTGTCACTCTACAATCTACCCCAATCAGTCCCACATATGCTGATCTCAACTGAACCATTTTGGTCAAGTACTGTGCTATGTTAAATGTTATTTTCAGATTCTGGCCACACACAAGGGAAGCTGTTTTGAATGGGCCATTCATTTAATATATAGACCCAGATATCTATCTCTCACACACTTATACGGGCAACAATCAAATAGGATGCAAACCAGGTCTTCTACCTCTGCTGCTCCGCAAAGCATTTTTACACATGCTTAAGGCAGAAATTCCTGATTTTTACTCTAGAAATTTTGGTGTTTTATTGTTGGAGGGATTTTTTTTTTGTTTACTTATTTTGGGTTGTGATTTTTTTCAGCTATTTGAAATTGTAAAAGTTGATAAATGACTAAGGCATATTTTCTATGTGCTACTATGTTCAGAATATAAATAACCATTACAAACTATTTATCTAAGCTTCTTGCTTCTGCTTGGGAATGCAGAGGGGAAAGAGACAGAGAATAGCATATGTTCATAATGTGTTTTATTGCTACACCTGGCTGGAAGATTCTTCTTCATATACCTTTCTTTCTCAAAAAAGAAGTGTTTACTTAGTCAATGGGTAGCAAACTGTCTTCAAATTTCCTTCAGGTTTGTGTCTTACAAACAAAATAGAGACTTCAACTCCAAACTTATGCCAAAACTAAGATGCTTATTTTAGAGCCCTCAGAAGCCTTTGATGTCACCACTCGGTTCTCTGGAATTGGACCAAAATTTAAGACCATGGCACTATTTCTATTAGATCACAGTTGTTCCCATTTCTACTGCTTAGAAAATGATTAGCCCTTCCAAACACTGCTGCCTGGCCCTTAACAAGCTCTGACATAATCACTGGACAAGATGAGAACTCCAACTTCTTCTGTCACAGCTGTTTATCCTGCTGCCTGCTGCAAAATGCCACATGTGAGGCTTCCTTGTAGTCCATTCAATTGATTCAATATGAAGCAGTTCAAGTAGGTAAGAGTGTCAAATGCCTTACCATATAAAGCTTCAAGAGCTGCACTGGTTATCTGTCTGCTTTTAGCAGGGGCGAGTTGCTGCTGGAGTTACTGTCGGTTCACTGTGTGCTCGTGTGCAGTTACCAATAAATTGTTCTGCGCATGCACAGAACATTAAAAGAGCATTAAAAACACGTGACCTCCGCCTTGTGACCTCAAGACTGGACTACTGTAATGCGCTCTACATGGGGCAGCCCTTGAAGAACGTTCAGAGACTTCAGCTTGTCCAGAATGCAGCCGCGTGAGCAATTGTGGGTGCACCTCGGTACACCCACGTTACACCTATCCTCCGCGAGCTGCACTGGCTGCCTATTGGACTCCAGATGCGTTTCAAGGTGCTAGTCGTTACTTTTAAAGCCCTACATGGTATCGGACCTGGGTACTTGAGAGACCGCCTCCTGCCAATTACCTCCCTTCAACCAATCAGATCCCACAGATTAGGCCTCCTCCGGATACCATCAGCTAGCGAATGTCAACTGTCGACCCCCCGGGGGAGGGCCTTTTCTGTGGCTGCTCCGGCCCTCTGTAACGATCTCCCCATGGAGATTCGGACCCTCACCACCCTTCAAGCTTTCCGCAAAGCCGTCAAGACCTGGCTGTTCTGGCAGGCCTTGGGCTGATGAGTTCCCTGCCCCACTTGAATTGTTGCGATTGTTGTGTAGTTTTTAATCTGTCTTTTGTATTCTGTTTTGTCCTGTTCATTTTTTTATTGCCCCCTCCCCATGTGTTTGTTCACCGCCCTGAGTCCCTCCGGGAATAGGGCGGCATACAAGTATAATAAATACAAATACAAATACATGCTGGCAACAGCATGGGTGACCATGGAACCAATTTGGGGGTACGGGCGGCCTGCCGTCCCTACTGGTTCGGTGGCCAGTTGCAATTTCTATTACCAGTTCACCAGTGCGAACCGGTAGCAACCCACCCCTGGCTTTTAAGTGCAATTCAAGGTGCTGTTTATAGTTCCTTATCATGTGGCCTAGGATCTATTTAATCTTATCATTCATTTATTTAAAGTATCTTATTTTAATCTAACTACTATATTGGATGTGTAGACCACAGATGTGATTACGATCAAAGAAGCTTGTAAGGCCAGCATATTACTCTGACAACTAATATAAGATATTGCATTGATGACAAAAATACAGTATGTGTTATCAAGGTCATGGTTTTTCTAGTGCTAATATATCATCATGGTACTAGGAGGTCGTCAGAAAGACTAAATTATCTTGGACAGCAAGAAGAAAACATTCGGTGCTAGACAAAGTAAAATTAGACTGATCACTGAGATCACTAATACTAAAACACTTTAGGCTTATAAAATGAAAGCAAAAGTTCTTGGAAATGCTTGGAAAAAATCAAAGGCAATAGAAAAAGAGATCAACAAAACAGTGAAAACATTTGTGTAAGCAACTGCCTGGCTATTTATCTATCCATAGTATCCAAAGGTGGGTGTTACACAGTGGTGGGTTTCAAAAATTGTTCGAACCTACTCTGTGGGTGTGGCCTCTGTGGGTGTGGCTTGCTGCCTATGTGACCGGATATGAAGATGCCGACGACACTTGTCAGAACCACCTTAAATTACCTCACACACAGCACTGGCATGCATAGGAATATGATGTAAACTTGTTTTTTAAAAGGCATCTTTGGTTTGCGTTAAAACAACTTCAGCACACGCAATGTTCTGATTGCACCACAAACGCAGTAGTCATCCTTGCCTTTCACAGAGGCACTGAGTTTTATAAATATGACATTGATAGTGTAGAATAATCATATCCAAGGACCAGTGGTGGGTTTCAAAAAATTTTGGAGCCTCTTCTGTAGGTGTGGCCTGCTTTCCGGGTCCACTGGTGGAACCTCTTCTAACCGGTTCGGTAGATTTGACGAACCGGTTCTACCGAATAGGTGCGAACTGGTAGGAACCCACCTCTGGTGTTACATAATGTAACAACCAGTTGGCCCAGAACTGAAAATGTGAGCTTGCATGCCTTTCGCGCATGTGCACAGCATCAAACACATGGCAATTATATAGGACGGGATAGCGCCGTGGGTGGTTGGGCAGGCCCTGCCACTGGTCGGAACTACCAGTTTGCCCAAACCAGTCCGAACCGGCAGCAGCCCACCACTGATATTATCTATATATCAAAAGAAAGTATATACTGCATGTATAGACATAGATTGCATATAGGAGCACATGTGCACATATTTATTCTATTTTGAGATTGGATGAGGGTTTGGTTGATAATGTGCTATCCACTCTTTATATAGAGAGTTAGTAAAACTCTCTATATAATAAAATTCCCTATAGAGTTGAATTCAACATCTTTTTTTTTTTTTTAAAGTCTCCTGGATTGTTTTATGTCATAGTGTTCGATATCATTCCTTTGATCATGCAACTGAAGTAACTCTTGATACGTTCATCATATATTCCTTATCCCTCCTTTTATCCAAAAATGAATAGAAGAAACAGATTACAAGCACTAGAAAAAGTGGTAGAATGGATTATCAAATTTACTTATTGGTCAAATTTATACTTATTGTGATGCAATCAAACCTTTTGAATTTCCATAAGCAAAATACTATTGTAATCTGTCTCTGAAGAAAATAATCAATGTATCAAGTAGCAATGAAAATCTTCAATGACTAGCATGAAAATCTTAAATTATATCTACTAGTCTATCCATTCTAGTCCCAGGTGAAATTATCCCACCCAACTAATTCATACTAAGCCTCAATATCAACTTCTCTCCATTTCCATTCTGCATATTTTCCTTAAAAATCTTGAAGGTACAAAACACCAATACAGGAATATAAAATTATTCAGTGTTTAGGGGAAATCATTACAAGGATTTTTATTCTTTGCCATAAATCTAAATTTAAGGTTAATCTATTAAAAGTCAATAGAGAACAAACAGTAAGGAAAGTTTACTGGGTCTCCTGTCCTGAATCTACTAGGGGGAAAAGTCTTATAGCAATAGCAATAGCAGTTAGACTTATATACCGCTTCATAGGGCTTTCAGCCCTCCCTAAGCAGTTAAACAGAGTCAGCATATCGCCCCCACAGTCTGGGTCCTCATTTCACCCACCTCAGAAGGATGGAAAGCTGAGTCAACCTTGAGCCGGTGAGATTAGAATTGCTGAACTGCAGATAACAGTCAGCTGAAGTGGTCTGCAGTACTGCACCCCTAACCACTGTGCCACCTCGGCTCTTATTGCATACATCGAACTAATTTTCTATAAATATGTATGGAAATGTACAGAAAAGAATGTAAAAATCTCATTGATCAAAGTATAGATATATGTCTAGAACAGCTAAAGTAAAAAATGTATTTTAAAAAAAATTTCAACTTTGTTTCTGAAAGTTTGCTTAAAGTCCCATGTTTTAAGCATAATGATGTGTAGCTTTAACAGATAAGCATCTTAGTTGGTTCACAGTGGTGCACATTTCTTTTATTAGATATGGCATCAGTTTCCAAGAGTCACTGTGCATCACTTTGGAGAAATGTATTGTATCAGACTCGTGTGCATGAAGTTAATTTCTGCTCCCAATTCACACAATCTTTTAGTTGGAGGTTTTCTATCTTACAGATGACAGAATCTAAATATCATTAGAATAGAATAGAATAGAATAGAATAGAATAGCAGAGCGTAGCATAGCATAGCATAGCATAGCATAGCATAGCATAGCATAGCATAGCATAGCATATAATTCTTTATTGGGCAAGGAATTTGTCTTTGCTGCATGAGCTCTCAGTGTATATAAGGAGAATAAAATACATTCATCAAGAATAAAAAAAATACAACACTTAGTGATAGTCAAGGTTACTAATATGCTAACAAATCGTATTAAGAAACAAATTTACAAGCTCAACTTTTTTTAACACATATAGCACTTCAATATAGACTTTAGAATGATTGAACAAGAGAGTCATTTTCGTTTTCAGGGACATATACTTTTTATTGTGAAGGGATAAACGAACTAACCAATCTCTATATATGCATTTATATTGTTAGTGAGCAGTTCAATATCACTGCCATGTCCTGTATACTTTAATATTTTAAATCTAAAAATCTTCAGGTTTCATCCAGGGAAGCTATCTCCAGAAAGGGTAGGCAATAAAGTAGTGGTATTTCCTCTCTTTATTACATATATTAAATAGGGTTATTGCTTTTCTGCAGTGCATGTGAAGTCTCCAAACAAGCACTCTCTGATAACATTTCCTAGGCAATGTTATTTGGATTATTATTTTTTTCATTTCTTAGAACAGCGTCAAATTCCCCAAACATTCCCCGCTATTTGGAGGAAATCCTGGAATAGCCTTTCATCCAGGACACTGAACAATATTCAGAATAGCACTTGGACCAATAACACATTTGCAGATTAGTAAACAAAAAAGAAAGAAAATTCACTGGGCAGAGAAGGGATCTATGTTACTGTCATATCTAAGAGATGGTTGGAGGATTTGTTCTCCTTCGAGTTTGCTGTCCATAAATAAAAAAAAAAGAAAATTCTGAATGGAGGCTTGAACACAAAGCATTATTTCTTCTGTATAAAAGGTAAAGTTTTCTGTCACACATATGTGCTAGTCTTTCCCGACTCTAGAGGGCGGTGTTCATCTCCGTTTCAAAGCCAAACAACAAGCATTGTCCGAAGACGTCCCCGTGGTCATGTGGCCGGCATGACTCAATGCCAAAGGCGCATGGAATGCTCTTACCTTCCCACCAAAGGTGCTTCTTATTTTTTCTACTTGCATTTTTCCATGCTTTCGAACTGCTAGGTTGGCAGAAGCTGGGACAAGTATAGTCCTTACTTAATCAAATCTACCCAGCATTGTGTACCCCATTCTTTGAAGCAAGGAACCAGTGGGGGGTTTCAAAATTTTTTGGAACCTCTTCTGTTGGTGTGACCTGCTTTCCGGGTCCACTGGTGGAACCTCTTCTAACTGGTTGGGTAGATTTGACGAACCGGTTCTACCAAACAGGTGCGAACTGGTAGGAATAGCAATAGCAAGAGCAGTTAGACTTATATACCGCTTCATAGGGCTTTCAGCCCTCTCTAAGCGGTTTACAGAGTCAGCATATCGCCCCCACAGTCTGGGTCCTCATTTCACCCACCTCGGAAGGATCGAAGGCTGAGTCAACCTTGAGCCGGTGAGATTAGAACCGCTGAACTGCAGATAACAGTCAGCTGAAGTGGCCTGCAGTACTGCACCCTAACCACTGCGCCACCTCGGCTCTAGAACTCACCTCTGCAAGGAACCCAAAGGCACTGCTTCTACTAATGGACACTTTAACAAAAAGCATTAGCATGTGTTAAGTGCCTATGGAGATTTTCAGCCATCCAGGTCATGGCTGTCTCAAAGATCATGGTTGACTTCAAAAGGCAACTGAAAAAAAGAAATCTTCCTCAAGGGGGAAAAAAACAACATAATTCAGTTGCCTTTCGATGAGAGGGGGGGTGGAAACACCTTTGAGCATTTTGTGAGGTTAAAAACCTTCCAAAATTTGCAATTAAAATCTTTTAAGAGCTCTTTTCCTCTCCATCTTGCTCTTCGTTCTCATGGGGAGCTAACTTTTTCTAAAACTTTTTTGTTTTAATCCAGACATATTGTTTTAGAAAGCTAACGTGGTATAATAGGTCAAGACATCAGTCTAGAAACCAGAATACCATGTGTTCTAGTTGTTTCCTTTGGAACGATCTCCCCGTGGAGATTCGTACCCTCACCACCCTCCAGACCTTCCGCACAGCCCTTAAGATCTGGCTATCCCGTCAGGCCTGGGGTTGCAATAGCAATAGCAATAGCAGTAGACTTATATACTGCTTCATAGGCCTTTCAGCCCTCTCTAAGCGGTTTACAGAGAGTCAGCATATTGCCCCCAACAATCTGGGTCCTCATTTTACCCACCTCGGAAGGATGGAAGGCTGAGTCAACCCTGAGCCAGTGAGATTTGAACCGCTGAACTGCTGATCTAGCAGTAGCCTGCAGTGCTGCATTTAACCACTGTGCCACCTTGGCTCTAGATTGGGTTAGATTGTAATCCGTCCCCTCCCGAATGATGAATGTTGTGTTCTATTTTTAATTATGTATTGTTATGTCTCACTGTTTGTATTCCCCTCCCCATGAATTGTAAGCCGCCCTGAGTCCCCCCAGGGAAAAGGACGGCCTATAAATAAACTTTCCAATTCCAAACTTTCCAATTCCTTAAGCACAAAGCTAGCTGGGTCCCTTTCTCTCAGCGCTAGGAAAGAAGCAAGAATAAACCACTTCTGAAAAACCTTGCCAAAAACCTGCAGGGACTAATCCAAGCAGTTGCGAGAAGTCAATATTGACTCAAAGGTCTAATAAGTAAATAAATAAATTACTTCATTTATTGCTTTTCAGTGACCTAAAGTAGAAAGGCTTCATTCCCCCCCACCCCATACATCTTTGGCCACGATTATTAGGTAAATCACTGCAGCTGTTAAATGAATCATGTGGTCATTAAATGAATCCAGCTTCCCCTATTGCCCTTGTTTGTCGGAAACCAGCAGGGAAGGTCACAAATGGTCATCACATGATCCTGGACACTGCAACCATTGTAAATCCCTGAATTCTGATCAGGTGACTATGGGGATGCAGCAGTGGTCATAAGTACGAGGACTGCTTGTAAACCACCTCTTTTCAGCGCCATTGTAAGTGTGAACGGTCGCTAAATGAAGCGTTGCAAGTCGAGGAGTATTTGTATTGAATCTAATACGCTTTTCATATAAAATATTGAAACCTTTTAAAGATATAATAAACCAGAGTTCATTCAGATCAAGGTGGATACGTTTTCTCGGTGGAATGTTTCAGAGGCAACGCAGAATCTCAATGTGACGAATATTGTTTCAAATGCATTCGGGGGAGAATGAAGGAATTTATCTATAACCCTTATTTTGCTTGTCACTTGCAATCATTACGTTCCTGCAGAAATAAAGGCCGTTAACTCTGCGGGGTTTATGTAGTGAAAAGAAGGATGAAGCTGTATCTTATCACAAATGTTCCATGTATGTTCTGTTATTGTAGAGACAAAGAAGAAAAAAATGTTTGCTTAACAATATTATATAGCTCAATCCATTCCATTTTGTTGTTGGCAGGGAAGGAGGTGAGGTGCAGCTTACTTGTCATACGTCCTTGTTTACTTTCTTTTTAAAAATTCAAAAATTACTATATTGAGAATTGTGCAGCTAAGAGAGAAAGGGAACAACATGCTCAAAAGTTCTTTAAACATGATGTCTCTCTTCCGTACACATCAAACATCCCAATGCGCATATGCAATTAGCATACTCTTGGTGTTGACTGTCTCCAGGAATGAATGTAAATTTCAATCCATTTTCTCTTTAGGGAGGAAAAAAAAACGTGGTTTATCATTTTACTTATTTACATGTAATTTAACAGTGTTCCCTCTATGGCATACATATATTTGACAAAATTCCATCAGCTCCTTTGAGTCTCCAAGGTAATATACTTTGGGGGTTGCAAAATACTAACAATTCCTGAAAATGAAATATATTCAGTTCCATTCCTTTGGCTGCGTTACTACGATTACGTTTTGGAGATCTTCAGAGAACATTTTTTTTTTTCTTGTCAAAATATCTTTTGCCTATCTTACACATTGCCCAAACATCTGTCCAAATGACAAGATTAATATGTCCTGCTTCTCTCAGAACCCACTGTTTTCTAAAAAAAAAAAAAAAGGAGTGACTTTTCTCCTTAAGGTTCATATCATTTTCACAATAAATCAAATGCTCCAGAGGAGGGGTGGTTCTTTTATTCTGATTACACTTCACATCTTGGTTACTGATAAAATCATTATAACCAGAGTGACAGGTGTCCTTACCCTAAATGATATATTGCTTTCCACTTCAAGCAGGCTATTTTACTAAGATTCACCAAAGTTTAAAAAGCAATGCAAAGTTCAGAGGTGGGTTCCTACCAGTTTGCACCTATTCGGTAGAACCGGTTCGTCAAATCTACCGAACCGGTTAGAAGAGGTTCCACCAGTGGACCCGGAAAGCAGGCCACACCTACGGAAGAGGTTCCAAATTTTTTTTGAAACCCACCACTGGTCCTTGGATATGATTATTCTACACTATCATGCTCATATTTATAAAACTCATAAGTGCCTCTGTGGAAGGTAAGGATGACTACTGCGTTTGTGGTGCAATCAGAACATTGCATGTGTTGAAGTTGTTTTAATGCAAACCAAAGATGCCTTTTAAAAAACAAGTTTACATCATATTCTTATGCATGCCAGTGCTGTGTGTGAGGTAATTTAAGGTGGTTCTGACAAGTGTCGTCGGCATCTTCATATCCGGTCACATGGGTGGCAAGCCACTCCCACAAAGGAGGCCACACCCACAGAGTAGGTTCGAACAATTTTTGAAACCCACCACTGTTGTGGACCCATCTGGGATGAGGAGTCTTGAAGATTACAGTTCTTAATAGGAGCGGTGAAAAACCAGGCCATCTTTTTTCTTTTTCTTTTGGCAGACCATTCTCTTAAGCATGCATGGATTTCAACTATATTTTTTAAAGCTTCTGTTTTGCTTTGCTTCTTATCTAAAGTTGGCTGACTGGTTGAATGCTGATTTATTTTAACCCCCTACTGGATTTTATCTGTTTCTTTCTTGTTTTTGTTCTCGTTCTTTTCCTTTGATCTTTTTTACTTTTTTGAATAACCTTTGTCTTCCATAAGGAAAACACAGCGTGCCTTAGAAGAGTGGAAATGTTTGGATTTGATTTACATCTATATTGGACTTCTGCTAAAGGGATTTTTCTTTTTATTAAGTGGCCTAAGTCCACTTGTTAACACATACACACATTATCTTTCCTTTCAAGGAGATAGATTGTTGCTAGTAAACACATTTGCTTCTTTCATTGTTTGTTAGAAAATATATATTCATCCATTATTCAATCTTGGCAATTTTTTAAATCTCTCTGGGAGGTTGAGACTTTCTTAAGCATATATTCACCTTAAGTAAAATAGTGCTTCTTGTTTAATAGCACTGTGTTATGTATTATACATGTTCACTGTATTATGCCAGGAGGACTCCCAAATAACTACATTGTCTCTGTGTGTCACACTTTTTTGGGGGAAAAAATCTTATTAGTCTTGTACAACAAAAAACATTATTTTTATTACAGCACAAGGAATCTCGCAAATTCATTTAACATTTTAGAGAATCACTATAAAGTTCGAAATGAGCTAAAACATAACACAATGCTATTGTGTATGTGTGTGTGTATTTTGTGTCACAACCCCTGGTATGCGCAAATATGGGAGGAAGCATACTGCTTCCTTTCTCTGTCTATCGGCTCGTCACAAGAGACCATCCAGACAGAAACCCAATATTTTTACTGTTGCCTTTGTTACATTTGTGTTGTACTTGTGCTGATAAATAAATAAAGGGAGACTAGTATAGATCTATGTCAAGCTATTTAGCTCTCATCAGCTAGCCATACCCTTACTTGGATTAGAACCTGTGCTGTATTACATCTTAGGCAGATGTGTTAACCATTAAGCCACAGAGTTCTTCTCCTTATCAGCTGAGCCAGGGAGAAAGGTATATATTTAAAGTCACAACCCCTGGTATGCACAAATATGGGAGGAAGTTCACTGCTTCCATTCTCTGTCCATCGGCTCGTCACAAGAGACCATCCAGACAGAAACCCAATATTTTTACTGTTGCCTTTGTTACATTTGTGTTGTATTTGTGCTGATAAATTATTAAAGGAAGACTAGTATAGATCTATTTCAAGCTATTTAGCTCTCATCAGCTAGCCATATCCTTACTGGGGTTCGATTCCCAGTAAAGGTATGGCTAGCTGATGAGGGCTAAATAGCTTGAAATAGATCTATACTAGTCTTCCTTTATTTATTTATCAGCACAAACACAACACACACACACACACACACAAATTTTTCAGATAGGCTTGTGTGTCTCTTTTTAGTTCCAAAAAGTTCTTGAAATAATAAATAGATGCAAAATTATTACACTTACTTACTTCTTATGTTTTATAGCTGCATATGGACAATGTGAAGGCATAACCTTTAAATATAAATTTCTTTCACAGAGGTAATCTAATTGCTCTTTTTTTAATCTTTGAGAATTCAGAACTACCTTTAATAAAATTTCTAATACTGTGAGCTCTAATACTGTGAGCTGAGATATGCAATGAAATGTATTAGACCAGGTTTCTGATATCTCTTACTATTGAAGTGCTGATCTTTTGCCAGTAGTGCTCAAAGGAACAATTGACACTTGTTATTAAAGATAAGGAATTTGAATCATACCCCTGTTGTACTTTAATTCATTTTTTTAAATATTAGTTCAGAGAAAAGCTCAGTCATTCAACTGTAGTTCAATATACTCATTTTTTTAAAATCCTTATTTGCAATTCCCTAATCAAAGGTTGAATGGATGGCTTGCCTCCTTTTGAAGTATTTGGTTTTAAGCGTTGGCTGGTTCAATCACAGATCTCAAATGAGCTCCCCCTTCATACTTTTATCTCGACTGAATCAGACTAAAATAGTAAGATGACATTCAGACTTGTGCGTCTGAATTCAACAATTGATTTAGCTCAGTACTTGACTGACAGGGGCTCTTCCATTTTCTATGCTGACACCAACAGATTATATTACTGTTTTCTCCCAAAAAATGTATGAATCTTCTTGATACGCTTTAGGATTTTAAAATAAAATTATATTTATCTCAGGATAAATGAAGCATGAAATTCACAATACTCTGACATATATTGAGAGTTTGGGACTAGGAATTATGTTAAAAATCTTACAACTACCCTGCATTGAGATGGGCGGCCAATAAATTTAATTAACAAATAAATAATCATCTTACTTTTGGACCCGAGAAAGAGGAGGAGGAGTCCTCTAACATTAGAATGTTACTCTTGCTCACTTAAACAGGAAATGGCTTGAACTTCTCTTATGGAAGGTCTTCATGTTTCATTTCACTGAGTAGCATAATTACTTCAAAGGTCATCTGATCTTCAGCCATCGTCCTTGGAGGTAAACTCATTTGAATGTAAAAAAATGTATCCAGGTTTGAAATATAGGCAGAAAATCTTGAGGAGCTGGATATTTGTGTACTCACTCAGCATTTTATAATGATATTTTTTAAAAGGTATTAGTTGTGCACTGGCTTTTGCCTGAAATGTTTCAAATTTCTATAGTAATTCATAGTAAGGTGTTGTGGCCCAGCAGGAGCCATTGGAGCTGCCACCAGACTCCAACAGCGAGGGGCCCTATGAGTCGGCCCTGGAGGATGTGGAGGACCCTGGACAGGGTTCTGACTCCAAGCAGGGCGCAGAGAGGCTGGTTGGCCACCAGGAGGTGCCTTAGCCTTGGACCAGTGGGGAGGAGACAAGGGAGTGTGATCCGGACATCAGCAGTTGGGAGGAGACAAGGGAGTTGTTCCTGGATGCCGGCACCCGAGAGCTAATAGGTGTAAGGAACAGTTGTGCAGTTACAGGAGATAATTGCACTCAGCTGGTGGTAATTAGGCTCCTCTCAAGACTATAAAAGGAATGATTGTGCACACACCCTTTTGCAGGAGTCAATGTATGCACTAAAGTGGGAGAACTTTTGTGGCCGTCTTGTCTGTGCTGGATTTTTGCCAAGGGCCTGTCTGTCTGTTAATAAAGTCCTTGAAGTATCTTTGTTCTCGGCGTGCTTTTGTGTAGGATGAGGGGCATCAGAACAGGAAGGTATTATGTTAAAATATTTTTTTAACATGTTCAGGGGGTCCTTTTTTAATAGAAAACGAGAAAACGGAATAGTATTGGAACTTCTTGTAATACTTAAAACAGCGACTTCAAATAAAAACAGCCAAGATCAATGACAGATTATATGATTCAACATAACACACACACACACACACACACACACACACACACACACACACACACACACACACACACATGTTTTCCCAAAAAACAAGACCAGGTGTTATATTAATTTTTGTTCCAAAAGACACATTAGTGCTTATTTCCTGGTTAGGTCTTATTTTCAGGAAAATAGGGTACTACATGCGTCTGGCTGACTGACAATCTTAACTGGGGCTTATTTAATTTAATTTAATTTAATAGATTTATAGGCCACCCAATCCCGGAGGATTAAGAGCATTGTGAAATATCTTGTTAGGGCTTATTTTTCTGGTTGGGTCTTATTTTGGGGAAAACGTGTGTGTCTGTGTGTGTCCATTTTGTCCATCACTTGATGGACAAAAGTAATAAGGAGATCAACCATAAAGACGAAATAGTTCTGGGACTTTAGGGACAGAGAATTTACTCTTACTACAGTGAATAAAGAGTGAGAACAATGACAAGAATTTGATTTAATCTTTAAATTGTTGTACACTGTATTTCTTACTTGAGAGTCGTTATTATTTTATTTCACGTTGATTGTACATTTATGTACTTATCTTTGCTTGCATGTTGTGGAGGATTTATTTTTTCAGGGAAGCTCTAAATTATTTTTAGAAACCCTCGGTTTGTTTCCAGTGTTCAAGATCATTTTCAGTCAAGCTGCTCAGCAACACATTATCAGCTCTAAAATGGCATAAAGAGGAACAGCTCTGCAAGAGGTCTAGAGATTTTCCCTTACATCAACTGTATATCATATTTTTAATAGTAATTGGATTGGAAGGCATCTGGAGCTAGAGAATGGTGAACGTTAAGTGTCTTGACAATACATTTCAATGAGATTTGCATTCATACAACCCCATGAGTTTAGGGATTGAATGGGCAACTCGCTTCCTGGGACAGATACAGAGCCCACATTGAAAAACTAATTCAGTTTGTTGATCTTTAAAATTATATTTCTAATACAAATTCCACTTGTGATGTTGTTGTTTTTTCAGTCCTAAGGGAACAGGGGGAATCAGCGGTTGAAGAAGAACTTAGTGGTTGAAATACTTGACTGGATTCATTGGTTTATAAACACACATGTTGAGAGAGAGAAAGAGAGAGAGATACACACTATATGTATGTGTTCTGACCACCACCCCTTCTCCATCCAGGAACGAAGCCAAAACAGACGTACGAAAGAATGTTTTAATCAGTCCAGGCTCTTGTTGGCTGTGAGCCCAAAATAAACAAAGATAATTGCTCTGGCAAAAGTCCTATAACTCATGCAGCACTGCAAACAGGCTTCTCTCATCAAGCCACTTATCCAAGTTGGTTTCTCTCGGTTTGTGAATGAGAACGAGAACGTTGACTCCTGCAACCAGGGCGTGGCACAAACAGTCCCTTTTATACTCAGGAGATGATCTTAATCAGCAACAGCTGCTCGTAATCATCTCCTGTAAGTACTCACTTGTTCATTCCGTCGAGTAACCCTTCGACGGGGTGCATCCTGAAACAACTCACGAGTGTTTCCCTGAACACTCCCTCTGATCCAAGGCTCTGCCGTCACCTGGTGGCCAATCAGTCTCTCCTCACCCTGCTCGGAGTCGACACCCTGTCCAGGATCCTCCACCTCCTCCAAGGCCGACTCATAAACCCCTTCACTGTCGGACTCTGGCGGCAGCTCCAACGTCTCCTGCTGGGCCGCAACATGTATGTATGCATGCATATACTTTTTCTCAAAATTTATTTTATTGAAGGATTTTGTGTACAATTTTTGCTGTTTAATCATAATCTGTGGTCCATTGATATTTCAGCCATTGAAGCTGACATTTGTACATTGCCTGAAACCTCTAATTCTTTATTCAACTTATTTCTTAAAATCAAAGTGATTTACTTATAACAACTATCTATAAAAAAACCTAATAGTTTTTATATATACTTTTAAAAAACTTAACAGTATGTTGTTCTAGTATCTCAGGTGTCTCAGAATCTGAAAAAGCTGCTGGTCCAAACAATTTTCTTAACAAACGTTATAGCTAAAAAAAATAGCCATTGGGTTGCATCGGATAGAAGATATTTATCTCTTGATGCAATGTATGTTAAAAATTCATCTTCATTATCAATTGGTGTTAAAGTCAATAGCTCCACTTCCATCCAATTCACCCATAATTTTTAGTTATAAGTTTTATTGTGTGCAGAATCTAAGCTATCCTATTTCAAGAACATAGTATATATCATGGATTTGCACGAGATGTCAGAACATCTTCTGCATTGATTAACAGATACCTAGGGTAAAACAAAATAAGATATAGTCATTTTAGTACGTAAATGGAGCGCTACTTTGTCCGATACATGATTAAATTATGGGATTTACTGCCTCCAAATGGTGTAAGCATCTTAACTTAATATACAATCCCAATTCAAATATACATTTGGATGAAAGACATGTCATTTAAATCACTTTCTGCTGGCTAATTCCAAAGTCTTCAAGCACCACAGGGGGAAAAAAAAAACTTTTTGGCAGAAGAGCTAAAATGAGAATGAAAGGGGACAGGCAAAGGAAAAAAATTGACATATCTCTAAGCCAGACTAAAATAAATCCTATGTCATTTCCAACGTATTATTGGGAACTCTTAAGAAATAGATGTAGGAGATGATCAAACTGAACTCGAGGGGGGAGTCAAACGCGTCATAAGTCACAAGTCCCTGCATGCCCGCAAGAGATTTAAGTCCAGCCCACTTTGAATGTCTTCTTAACTCCTGTTCATTTTTCTTGACCGCTAGTATCTCAGATTCTTGTAGATAGCTTAAACTTGCAATAAATCTTTATACACATTTGAACCGCCTGGATCTCCTGATCTCCTCGGCGCTTGGCAATACCACTGCCACCATCCTTTTAGTCGGCAAAAGGTTTGGATTCATCACAGTGTCCCATCGTTTTGGCTGGATAGTGCTGAAGAAAATGATAGTAGGCAAATCAATGTCCTCAAGTGTTGGCTCAAAAATATATGGCACCCAAGGCCACGTTGCGTCATGATGTCACCTGCCACTGATGCGAAGATTTTTTTTGAAATAACCTCTGTTTCCAGAAGGAGGGGCATCATTGACCTCCCCTAAGCTAGGCCATTGCCTACTCAGCCTTATCCTAAAGCCAGCCCTGAGTAATCCCAACTCACCTTCCCTGACACTGACCTGGGTCAGTGAGAAAGGCCTTGGGCTGGTTGCCTTTGGCAAATGTTGTGCAATTTAGATTTTAGATTTTATTTATTATTTATAGGCCACCCTTTTCCCTAAGGGGACTCAGGGCGGCTTACAATTCATGGGAGGGGGTGTGCAAGACAAAACATAAGACAGTACGTGAATAAAAAAATAAACAATAAAACACAACTTTCATTCAACATTCGGGTGGGACGGATTAAAATCTTTATCCCCAGGCCTGACGGGATAGCCAGATCTTAAGGGCTGTGCGGAAGGTCTGGACGGTGGTGAGGGTGCGAATCTCCATGGGGAGATCGTTCCAAAGGGTCGGAGCTACTACTGAAAAGGCTCTCCTCCGCGTAGTCGCCAGTCGGCACTGACTGGCGGATGGAATTCAGCACCCAGAACTGCAGGAGAGCAACCTTCTCCATAAACTTCACCACAGAAAATCCTGTCAGCTTTTGACATAATCCAAGCTTTTCAGGAGAGTCTAGCACAGCAAACGGAAGTGAACCATTTTATTCATTCGTTTGTTTGTTTTTTAATGTATTTATTTATTCATTCATTCATTCACTTATTTATTTATTAGCGTATTTAGAGATTTTTCATATATAGAGGAACTCTGAATGGTATTGTTGGTTTTTGAAGTACTTTTTTTCCCCACAACTTCATACAGACTTAAAAATTATTTTAGCATATTCAGTCGGGGAATGGGGGGGGAAGCAATTCAACTCCTCTCTACTATTTCAAAAGGGACTAAGAAATTTCTGCTAAAAATTCAAATGTTCAAAAGAATGCTTTAAAAGTCTTATTCCTATACAGTGTTTCTCAACCTTGGCAACTTGAAGATGTCCGGACTTCAACTCCCAGAATTCCCCAGCCAGCGAATGCTGGCTGGGGAATTCTGGGAGTTGAAGTCCGGACATCTTCAAGTTGCCAAGGTTGAGAAACACTGCTCTATAGGTTATTGAGAATGCAGATTATCCAAAAGGTCGAAAGACAAATTGGATCCTCAATGGCATAATTTTATTTCAGTAGTATTGATATTTTCAATAAGTAGCATTTTGTTATAGCATTTTCTTTTTAAAATAAATGGCTTTGCTTTCTACTTTCATTCATTTATATCCTGGAGATAATTACTGTCAGGTTAAGCCCATACGCTGAATTAAATCCCAGTATTATTGACATGTGAAATTTTAAGGCAAAGCTTTAATTTACAAAAACTCTCCAAATATCTCTCTTCAAATTGTTATGTGAGAGGAAGAAAGGAAAACAGCAAAAATGTCATCAGGAAGTCTACCTATGCTAACAACCAATAATTTAATAATTAATATTCTGAAAAATTGCACTTGAGACCCTGTCATCAATGTGAAAAAAATATAGATTTTTAGGAAGAATGACGGCTTGTTATTTACAGTTTCTCCACAGTAATTTGTCATAGTTGTCAACCAGTTGGATGGCAACATTGAGTTCAATGGAATGTGCAACATAGATGTTTAAAATCATTTGATTTCTTTTTGGCCATTCTCAACTTCTAACATCACCTATTGTCAAGCACGCCTCTTTCAGCAGCCAAGAAAGAAACTTCTCAACTCCATTGTCTGTGGAATTAAAAGTACTTTTACTGGTTATGAAAAGATAGCAGTGAAGTAAAGCAAGGTCTGAGGCAGAAAAGCGCGAAATCATACATATCGAACATTTGCCCAGCCCCCCTCCCTCCAACAACCCCCACCCCATTGCCCAATCTGCAACTCTCTTAGGTGTCATGTGGGTTGCATCTCCAAGAAGCATCATCAGGTTGGTGTGGTGGCCCAGCAGGAGCCGTTGGAGCTGCCACCAGACTCCGACAGCGAGGGGCCCTATGAGTCGGCTCTGGAGGATGTGGAGGACCCTGGACAGGGTTCCAACTCTGAGCAGGGTGCAGAGAGGCTGGTTGGCCACCAGGAGGTGCCTGAGGCTTGGACCAGCGGGGAGGAGACAAGGGAGTGTGAGCCTGAGGTCAGCAGTGAGTTGTTCCTGGATGCCCAGCACCAAAGAGCTAATAGGCGTCAGGAACAGTTGCGCAAGTACAGGAGGTAATTGCACTCAGCTGGTGGTAACTAGGCTCCTCTCCAGACTATAAAAAGGTTGCTTGTGCACATGTCCCTCTTGCAGAAGTCAACACAGGAACTAATGTCAGAGAACATTATTGTGAGCTTGGCAGGCTGGATTGCTGCCAAGTCTTATCTATGTTGGATTGCTGCCAAGGCTTATCTGTGCCGGTTTGCTGCCAAGGACCTGTCTGTCTGTTAATTAAATGCTGTAACTTATCTTTGCCTCGGGGTGTGTGTTGGTGTGGGACAAGGGGAGTCAGAACAGATTGGTATGCAAGACGGTTGGCCTTGACCAGGTCCAAACATCGGCCATTAGCATGCACAGAAGATGGTGAAGACAAAACTCCCTTTTTTACTAAATCTCCTGTAGCAATTATTCCCATCCCAAAAGAGATTGAGATTGAGATTTGTTTTATTTATATGCCGCCCTATTCCCTACAGGGACTCAGGGCGGCGAACAACTCAAGCGGGAAAGGGAACACACAAGTACAAGACAAGCATTTAAAATAGCCAACAATCACACAAGTTGAGAGGGGAAGGGAGCTCATCAACCCCAGGCCTGCCGACACAGCCAGGTTTTAACGGCTTTCCGGAAGGCCTGGAGAGAGGTGAAGGTCCGGATCTCTGCGGGGAGTTTGTTCCAAAGGGCTGAAGCTGCCACAGAGAAGGCCCTCCCCCGGGTCGTAGCCAGATGGCATTGGCTGGTAGACGGAACCCGGAGGAGGCCAACCCTGTGCGATCTAATGGGTCTTTGGGAGGTAATTGGCAGCAGGCGGTCTCTCAAAAGTATTCCCAACCTGTAACACCAGGGAAATATTGCCCATTGTTATCCACTGTGTCTAACAATAATTTTCTGGAAGCTCAAAGAGAAAAAATGAATCACTTTGGAACTTTATTTAGACTGGCAAATCCTTTAGAGATTTCTGAGGGGGGGAAAAGCAAAGTGAACTTTAGCTCTCCCCCCCCTCTCTCTCTCACACACACACACACTAAAAAGTAGCCCAGATTAGTTTCAAAGCACTGTGCAAATCTTACAGAAGGCACAGCTGTTTGACTGGTTCAAAGAGAAGTCCTTTCTTGATGCTTTTAAGCATTGTGAAATACCTTTCCCTTTGTAGAGACACAGAGAATCCATTCATACTTAAGAAATAAGATTAAAAATGGGACTTTTTCAAAGCAGGTGCTTTAACACTGTTATGGTTATTCTTCAGTTATCTTGTTGGGGTAGCCAACATCAAAAGTTCAATTTCTCTTATCACAGGATGAAGCCATTGAAATATCTGTTATTCTGTTTTATGACCGTTGCATATAGATTGAAATGTCTTGCCCTGAATTCCTTACCTTTCAAATATTTTTGTGTACGGTCCGGACCGTATGGCTACTTGAGTAATTCGTAATTCGTAATTTAATAAGTTTATATGCCGCCAAATCCCGTAGGACTCCGGGTGGCTTACAAATACAAGAGCAAAATAAAATAATGGGGGGGGGGGGGGAGAGACACTAATGGTACAAATTTCTTTCTATTGATGATGTATTCTTATCTCATCAGTATCTAAATAATGGCACACTTTCTTTTCTAATAGACTTCAGATATCCAAGCATATCCAATATAGGATCCACTCTTATTATTTTCATATTGATTGCTTGATTATGTTTTATCAAGTAAGAGTTTAATGACCTCACAGTAGTCTTTCGAAGGATCTGTTCCCAACCTGGTCTTTCAGGCAGGGGTGAAATCAGCTTATCTTCGCTACCGGTTTGCAAATGTGCGTGCATGTGCATGTGCACGCACAGAGCATCAAAAACAGGACGTGATGATGTCCGAGTGGCTGGGTGGGGTCTCCTGCCAGCACTGCTACTGGTTTCCTGAACCAGATATAACCGGCTGAATTGCATCACTGCTTTCAAGCCTTCCAACAATGTCCTCACTGCTATTTTAACTGTCCATCCACCTTGCTGCTTGCCATTCTCCTCCCATTTTTCCCCCAGTACCATAAGTTTAATTATAGAGGTAGGCCTTACATAAGGTATTCAAAGTATGATAATTTGAGCTTTGGCTATTTGTGCTTCAAGTGAAAACTCCGGACTGATTTGTTCCATAAGTAATTTGTTTTTTGGCTATCTATGGCATTCTAGGGGAGCCTTCTCCAACACCAAACTTTAGAAGCATTGTGTTAATGGATAAAGAGGATGGTCTTGAAGGATAGAAGGAAGAACCACTATCAAGGCAATGACCAGAGAAATGAAACCTGAGTCCAGGCTAAAAAAGTAATTTGAGAAAATGACTCAGACAGCCCATTCCTCATTATAGTAAGAATAAAAGAGGGAAGAAAAATAAAACATTCAGAGTTACAAGATTCTCTCTACTATAAAAAAAGTAGTTATAGCAATAGCAATAGCAGTTAGACTTATATACCGCTTCATAGGGCTTTCAGCCCTCTCTAAGCGGTTTACAGAGTCAGCATATTGCCCCCACAGTCTGGGTCCTCATTTCACCCACCTCGGAAGGATGGAAGGCTGAGTCAACCCTGAGCCGGTGAGATTTGAACAGCCGAACTGCAGATAGCAGTCAGCTGAAGTGGCCTGCAGTACTGCACCCTAACCACTGCGCCACCTCGGGTCTTTTAAATACGCAGTATCTTTTCCTTAGTTTGATAGGGCTGAAGCATTAATGCTCTATGCTACTTTTTGATGCTTTTTGCAATATTGCTTCTTGTCTCTTTTTACTGTTCTCTGAAATTCTTTAAGTTTCTTCATGAGATTTTTGTTTTGTCTTTGTCTTCTCTTCTTGGCAATCTCACATCCAGTTTACTTTCTTCTATTTCTTGGTCTTCAGCCATCTCTTTTGCATTCATCCTTTGAGTTAATTCCACGTTTCCTGTGGTTGTCTATCAATAACTTTTAAGACTTCAAAGTGCTTTCTCCTATTATCCAGTACAATATCATTAGTAGTGTTCTATTGTCTATTCATTTGGTATTCATGGTAAAATATAGGAATGACTCACTACTGTCTTTTCCCATTCTACTCCAACGTATTTGTGTACCTATGATGACCAGTATATATACCTGTTCGCTTTAGTGGAGAGTTGGGATGATTTTCGTACCTTGGGTGATCCTAATGGAAGAATGATGCTCTTGGCATATACTCTCAGTGTTCTTCCTTCATCACTCAGGAATATACTCTCCACCCCTCCCAAGTCCACAATGAATCAACAGAGGTGAGGCCTTGAAGAGGTGAGTCATTGTCAAGAATTGAACTCCATCCTCCCACATGACAGGTGGAATGCTTAGCACCACACTAAACCATATATTGGAATGAAATAAGAGACATTGGGCTTAGGTTGAACAATGCACTATTATATATGCACCATGCTATACTTGTGTGCTGGACAGACATGTATCTGATAGGATCAGTGTAAAATGGAAATCACAACCAAACCCCAAAACTAGAAATGGAAGGAAATTTAAGATGTGTAAAACTGTCAATTAAAATTATTATGTATTCTGAAAAGCTCAAGGTGAGGCAGGAGGGGGTGCACAGGTAAACCCACCAGTGGCTGGCCAGGTTAGGTGGTCTTAATAGAATGGACCTTATAAATTTATATTAGCTTGACATTTCAGTTTAGTGCACTGACTTCTAACTTCTAACTTCCTGACTTCTTGACTTCCAACTTCCTCATAAGTATTACAAATATTACGGGGACATGTCACAAGCTACTGCACAAGGATGGCACAAGGAAGTAATGTGGGTGTAGAATACTGAAAATAGCCTAATGACAGAATAATGTGGGCATCATCTCAACACTTTTTCTATCCTCTTTTTATGACTTTTAGGATTGTATTTTTTTCCAAAATGTACTTCCCTGTCCTAAACAGGGGGCTTCGACAATCAATATGTATACGCCTATTGTAACATCTACTGATTTACGAAGGTTGATTAAAAGGTATAAAATCACTGCCCAGGGCGTAGCCCAGGCAGTTCAGTTTTGATGTGCGAACTCTCTGAACTCTTGATGCATCAATAAACCTGTTTCCTCTCGCCTTCGTGGTCTCGAGTCCTGGTCTTTCGTAAGTAGATTGCTAAACCAAACCTCAATCTGCTGCTACAAAGGTAGCACACCTACCTATCTGTCACAGTAGCATATGGCAAAATCCAAAGGGACAATAAGAAATAATCAGCCAAAGGGATTAAAGGTGTGAGGAAAAAGAAAAAAAGAAATAAAGCCAGATTTACTTTATATCAATAGTATTTGCTATTCCTCTGCACACCATTTTACCCTTGCAAATCATCTTTGCTTCCACACTGTTTCAACAGCCAACATATTGCCTTTTTATTCTTTAAACCTTCCACCCATTACTTTTCCTAAATATTATTTGCTTTTCCAATTAAAGTCCCATTCATTCTCTTTATATGACTACCAAACCCCCTCAGTGTTTTTTTTGTTTTTCATATTTTATTTCCATCATTCACTTTTGAATTCATTTTACATTCACTCACCACCATTCATTATTGGTCTAGCTCTTGTTTTACAGCATGCTCTTCTCAAGTGCCCCATTCCCACTGCATTCAGCTTTTATGCTTTTTCCTTGCTCAACTCTCATTTCAATAGAACCAAATGGGCAGAAAGTGCTTTTAGAATCCAGTCTCTTTTGATCCTTTCAATTACAGTTCCTTCTTTTCTTATAAATCTCATGTACATCTACAACCAGAACATGTGCACCTTAAAATCTTGCCATTCATTTCCACGTTTTAGTAAACATTTGACAGAAGTGCATCAATTCATCTACTGGTTCTAATTTTTCACCACTTATGTATAATTTGGCTTTTTCCCCCATTTCTTTTAGATCTCTCTCTCTCTCTCTCTCTCTCTCTCTCTCTCTCTCTCTCTCTCTCTCTCTCTCTCTCTCTCTCTCTCTCTCTCTCCCCCTCCCTCCCTCCCTCCCTCCCTCCCCCTCCCTCCCTCCCTCCCTCTCTCTCTCTCTCTCTCTCTCTCTTCAGTGCCAAATCATTTACTCAGTGGCCAATTTATTTTCATACATTTTGTTTCCATCATATGCTACTCTTTTCCCAGTCAACAACTAGCATTCAATACTCGGTACTCATGTAATATAGCTTTCCTAATTTAATCCATGACAAACTTTAGACTCTGGAGATTCTGGAGGACAAAATCTGTTTATTTCATTTAATTGGCAAAAGCCAACAAATTAATTTTTATTGTTATTTTTTAATAGTGTTTATAATTTCTTTTAGAGCCTGTTGGAGATGGCCTTGAGGGAAATATTCAGACACTATCACAAAAACAAAAAGGGCAAAATAATTCTTTGAGCCCTGGGAAAAGAGGTGATGTTGGCAAGGAACTCAGGCTGTCTCCTCTCTGACTTCCTGGAATATAAGACAGAGGCAAGAAAAAAACACAATTTTATTTGCAAGTTGTTATTACTAACAACTAGTTCCAGTCTTCTTACGAAGTCTGTTTCCTGTTCTGGACAATCTTGAAGAGCTGACATTCCCAAAGGACAAAAATAATAATTTCAGTTCTAGAACACTGTTTTGCACTTTAGGCATGTTCAGTATTAATCAGAAGCAGTGACGTGCGGTCAGCTTTATGGCTGGTGAGGCACTTTTTAGACTTGTGGTCTTCAACTCCCAGAATTCCACAGCCAGGCATGCTCAGTTCCGATTTAAAGCGACAGCATTTTTCCCCCTTGCAAAATAAGTTTTCCCATTTTTTTTCTTCTCCCTCCCCCTCCTTCCTCCCTATCTCCCTCCCTCCCCCCTCTCTCAAACAGAGATAGGCACACAGATAAATTGGATCCCTCTCTCACTCTCAAACAAACACAAACGCAGAAGTTGGATTGGATATATTTTCCAAAGGCTTGAAAGTAGCTCCTCTGCCATACCCCCCTTTCCCCTGCTGCCTTCCGATCGGAACCTTTGATTGCAGGTGAATTACGTTGTAATCAGTGAAGCTGGGCTTATGTACTTTTATCCAGCTGTGTGTGTGTATGTGTGTGTATGTGTGTGTGTGTGTGTGTTTGAAAAGGCAACATGGTTCTGCCAGAGCTTTGAGTCAGACTGAGCTAGTTGCTCCCAGAGAACTCTAAAAAGCCTCTAAAAATGCCCTCTACAGGAGGCGAGAGAACACGTGCCTCCTTTGCATAGGAAATTTTTTGCTTGTTAACCCTTGCTTAACTCTTAAAAGGCGAAAAATTGCTTATGCATAGGAGGCCCCTATTTCTCTGGCCTCCTCCTATAGTTAACACTAAGAACTGTTCCAAGTCACTGTGAATCTGGTAGCAACTACCTTGGCTTTAATTATTTTTTAAAAATTCTTTAAAATTCTTTCCTTTTCCTCATGACTGGTGAGGCCATGCCTCCCCTGCCTCTAGTGACTGTACGTCCCTGATCAGAAGTGTATTTTTTAATTCCCTTCCTGCTTTACACTTCCATTGCAAGCTCATTATAGGTATCTTGTAAATTAGACGGCAGCTATTCCAGACAGGTAATGGGAGGGGGGAAGCTAAGGAAATGGAAATGGGGTTGATAGAAATCACACTGTAAGACGTTGCTCTCGTAATGTGTCGGTAATGGAAGAAGTGTCACATATCTCTGAACCTTGCTCTCCAGTTGTAATGGTATGTGGGAATGACTTTGGCAGACTGGGAGGAGGGAGAGATGCTGCTTTGGGAACAATTGGATAAAAGAGGGCATAATTCACATTTGCAGGAAAGTTATCTATGTGAACCAGAGCTCCAATTATGAACATACTATGACATACATCCCTTCTGCAGGTGCTAACATCATTTTAGAACAATGTTCACCACATGAAGCAAATACACAAATGCTCCAGTTAGCATAATGCCTGCATTGGACCAAATTGGTCTTACTCAGGCATGAAATCCTCTTATCTTTGCTACCAATTCGGTAGCGGGAGTGCGCAGAGTGTGCATGATGATGTCAGGGTGGGTGGGTGGAGCCTCACGTCGCCACCACTATCGGTTCGCCCAAACAGGTGTGAACCGGCAGAATATCACCTCTGATCTTACCTAGATAACACAAATAACCAGTTATTTCTTCTGCCAAGCAGTTTACGTAACTTTGTCTACAGCAGCATACAGTTTTGAAAGGCCGAATTCATCATCCAGCAGACATATTTTTAGTTCTCCCACCATAACGTTAGAGGTTTGGAAAGTGTCACTTCCTTCTCCTAACTTTTCATGTTATTGTCATCCAACCATATTTCAGTGCCTCTCTTTAGTGGCTATAAAAACAAAAAGAAAAGATGGAGTTCTTATAAAAGTTCCTTTTTCAATGATCTTGATTCAATCACAGCCCCAAGGGGACTTTTAATCATCTGATATCTGACATGGGGAAGTTGTTTCATCCAGAGACTTAATTTTGTCCCAAAGACAGCCAAATCTGTTTCCAATCCATTATTAAAGTCCCTTTGGAACCCACGTGATCAGAGTCATCCACAGGACTGTGAGGCTTTCTTCAAAGTGACAAAAGCAATAAAACATCATTTCAGTGAAAATTCTTCCCTTTACAGGTGTCCATCAGGGCTGGGTTCTGGCTGCTGCTACTGCTTGTTCAGTCAGAGATGCGCTGTGCGTGTACACACAGTATTAAAAAAAAAAACAAGATGGCGGTGCCTATGGTGCTGCCAACAGAACCGGTTCCGGTTCGTGGCAGGCCAAGTTACTACCAACTCAGCCAAACTGGTCCCAATTGGTCAGAATCCGCCTCTGGTGCTCCTCAAAGCATGGTGTCCATGCAAGGCATGATAGAGCCGAGGTGGCCCACCACTGCTGTGAGGGTATGTTCAAAGCAAATAGATATGTGTTGCCTCTGTATGTGTATGTGTGTGTGAGGGTATAATCATGGTAAGTTATGTTTGGTATGGGTGGAAGGCACAAGGCAGTGCTCTACTTTAGAGACAGGGGTTTAGAATGAAACAGTTGTCAATATTCCAAATCACTGGCACAGTGGTTAGAGTGCAGCACTGCAGGCTACTTCAGCTGACTGCAGTTCTGCAGTTCGGCTGTTCAAATCTCACCGGCTCAAGGTTGACTCAGCCTTCCATCCTTCCGAGGTGGGTAAAATGAGAAGTCGGATTGTTGGGGGCAATATGCTGACTCTGTAAACCACTTAGAGAGGGCTGAAAGCCCTATGAAGCGGTATATAAGTCTAACTGCTATTGCTATTGCTATCCAAGAGGCACATCTAAGAGGACCGGAACTTGGATTGTGACAGTACAACAATTGCTTTTGTCATTTGCCCCTTCTCTCCTTGACTCCCCCTAGGAATGCTTCTGTATATGACATGCTTTTTCACTGCGTTGTGTGTTTGTAAAATGGAATGCCCAGCCCTGAGTTTGAGCGATGTGTATTTTCTATTTATTTTAATGCTGCAAAGCAACTTGGAAGGTTTTCGTTTTAAAGGGCATTTTTTTAAAAAAATGCTTTAAAAATTAAGAAGTGAGAAGCGTTGTCATGAAAAACAGGGCTGCCATTTCCCTCCACAACTCTGGCAATTCATATTTGATTTAACCTTTCCGTTTTTCTTTCTACTCGATGCCCTGAATGTTCTCCTTTTGCCATCTGTAGTAAGAAGTGCTAACCAGCTCTAATTCTCAGGATTCTTTCTCCTTTCTCTTCTGGGCAGGGTTAACGGAGGTATGCCTGAAACAAATTATGATTCTGCTTATTGTTTATTTATATTAAAAAAAAATGCTTCTCCTAATTTTCAATTTTATCTCTTTTCTAACAAACGGATGAGGCTTCAAGATCTGTTGGCGTGCTGCTGCAGGCTACTTCTAGATTAAGCATACAAATTGTCCTTTTTGATCCAAAGGTCAAGTCTTGTTGCTTTTTAAAAAGGAGAAAAAATAATGACAGAAAGTTTTCTGCTTCCACTGAGAATAAGCTTTCAATGCTAACTGAGAGTTCTTAACCTATTATGCAACTTTCATAGAAGGATTCTTACTGCAAAACATTATCCCAAAATGCTACTCGGGCAAAAATGACGATTCTGGATGAGCATTAGATGGCAGAGCATTAGAGTTTTCCTTACACCTGGGATGTCAACCAAAAGCCTTCCAGATTTTGGTTCCCCAAAATCTGTAAGCCCGCTTTCTGTTTTACGCAAGGATTTTTTTTGGGGGGGTGAGAAAAATTGCAACAAAATTGCAAATCCCAATAGTAAATTATGATCCCTTGGTCCTGCTTGTGTTTAAAATATTTGTTGATTAGCAGCATTTATTAATTAAATGACTGTTGTGAGTTTTAAATTATATATTGTTATGCTTGATGTTTTTTTTAAATTTTTTGTCTGTATCCCCCTTCCTCGGTTCGAGTTGTGAGCCGCCCTGAGTCCCCTTCAGGGGAAAAGGGCAGCATATAAATATAATAAACTGAACTGAACTGAACTGAAATAAATTATATTCTGCTGAGGTCTCAAAATCTCAGCTGTTTAGAGAATAACGCAAACATAAAATATAAGATAATATAAAACAGTTTTGACCCAATAAGCTTGAGTTTACAGTCTGCTTGAGCCCTAACTAAAGATTCCTTTGGTTAGAGGAGGAGAAAGAAATTTTTAAAGCTCTGGCATTAAAATAGCCAGATTATGGAAGTCCCTTGTAACTTTCTTCTCCTCTTTATGGATTGAAAGATGACTCACATACCTACCACATAATAAACTTAAACTGCCATTATTTTGTCTTTTAACCCATTTTTTTTTAAAAAAAATAATGTTATCAAGAACCTTATGCATGCTGGTTATATCATAACCAGTATGTGACAAGTGAATATTTTCACATCGGCATAGTTATTATAAGAAATAGTTGGCAATTCTGTAAAGCTATTTGCATTGAGAGAGAAGATATCTGAGAGAGAAACACAGATGGTGATTGGCTACTTGCTAAGTGCTTCTTTAAACAAAGGAGTTGGTGGTTTACCAATCAGTTATTGTATTAACATAACAATAGCCCGAGAATAGTTATTTAATCCATTATTCAATTCCATTAAAGAAAATGGAAACTAGCTAGGACAATAGGACATTAAAAGGTCAATGTCAAAGTTGTATGTTACACAGTGAAGAAATGCTTTGTTTTGCTTCAAAATAGTAATAAATCAACCAGGAATGGTTGTTTCTAATCCTCTTTATTAAATAAATCAACCAAAAGAAATGTTAAGCATTCTTACAAACTCCAAGCGTACTGTATTTTCCAATTGTGAGCAGACTAATTCAGTTGAGAGCTAAATAGGTCTGATGAACTTCTAGATGTTAAAGCACCAACTTCACCCCCAAATTAAACTGCTAAAATCAGAACATTTCCAGTTAGCCCTCATTCTCAGTCTCACTTAAAGCATTTGCAACTCTAACAAAGCAATTCTTAATACTCTTGACTACACCACTCTATTTCTGTGTGTTTGTTTGTTTGTTTTACAAATATCTTTTGCTTTCGGTATCCTTTACATTCTGTCTCTGATCATGTTTTATCTTTCTGCCGTCCAGGAACACTGTATAACATAAAAGTGATCTTCTTCCTTGCCATAAGATTGTGGCCATTAGTACAGAAATGCAAAATATAAAGCAGTAGATCACTTCTCCTGACAAAGAACACTTAAAATATTTCTCTAGAAGGAAGACTGACAGTAAGAACAATTTACCAGTGGAACAGCTTGTCTCCAGAAGTTATGGATGCTCCATCACTGGAGGTTTTTAAGAAGAGATTGGACAGTCATTTGTCTGAGATGGTACAGGGTCTCCTGCCTAGCTGGGGAGTTGAACTGGAGGACCTCCTAGGTCCCTTCTAGCTCTATTATTCTGTTCTCCGTTATTCTTTCTATGACCTTGTGTATCCATCCCATCAAGACCAAATAATAATATAGCTCTCCTGCCATGAGCAGTGTATTGGATTAAAAGACCTCCAAGGACCCTTCAAACCCCATTCTTCTATATTCTATGTATAGTAGTCAAGTATCTCCAGGGAATTCACAAACTCAGAATAGGCACAGATAGACTACAGGTAGATTTGGCTTGGTGTAAAACTAAATAAAAATCCCTTTAAAATTGCTCTTTTAGTTTCATAATTCTATGCGGCTCAGTGACTATGGCTCTGAGCTTGTCAATCAGAAAGGTCGGCAGTTCGAATCCCTACATCACGTAATGGAGTGAGCTCCCCTTACTTGTCCCAACTTCTGCCAACCTAGCAGTTCGAAAGCATGTAAAAATGCGAGTAGAAAACCAGGGACCGCTTTTGGTGGGACGCTAATAGCGTTCCATGTGCCTTTGGTGTTTAGTCATGCCAGTCACATTTTGGCTTTTGTTTGGCCAAAGAGATAGTATCTTAGGCAGCTTCCTTTGCTTGTAATGTAAATGCTGTAATAATGAGCAACAGTCAAGGGTTTCAAAATGGCGGGCATGACTGGGGTCTAAGTCCCTCCTTTGTAATGCATTTGATGGATTTTTTTTTTAAAGGAAGTCTTTTGATTATTGTTAGTATCAGCAGACATGCCTAGTCATAGGCTAAAAAGGTTGTTTTTCAGAATGTGAACACCGGGGAGAAGAGAAAATTGATGTTATTATGTCCACCATTGTGGAAAAATTCCAAACCAGCCTCTTTGTGACTCAGCTATATACCATAGCTGAATTTTCAAGGAAGAACAAATCACTCTGAATAGCTCATTGATTTAGCCAAAGCCACAAATAGCTGCTTTCTCATTTATCTATTTCTTTATTTCCTTCTTTCCTTTGAATCATACATTCAAAATGTAAGTTCACTACTTATGTTTATAAAAGCTACTTAAAAGAAATTGCAAAAAAAAAAAAAACCAACCCTGAAAATTAAAGTCTACATTCATTCATTTACTACTGGTTTGACTTTGGCCAAGAATGTAACTTTTGAAACTTCTGACTTTGCTTGATGATAGTTATTGACCTTTATATAACAAATCCCTCTATGGGATATGGTGTAGTTCATTTACATTTTACAAAAGGCATGATTATTTCCTTTTCCATTTAATTTTATGAACTCTTTGATCTCCATGGTAGTGGATCTGGCTATTTGAGAGACCGCCTTCTGCCAATTACCTCCCTGTGTCCCATCAGATCGCACAGGGTAGGCCTCCTCCGAATTCCATCCGCCAGTCAGTGCCGACTGGCGACTACGCGGAGGAGAGCCTTCTCAGTTGCAGCTCCGACGCTATGGAACAATCTCCCCGTGGAGATCCGTACCCTCACCACCGTCCAGGCCTTCCGCACGGCCCTCAAGATCTGGCTATCCCGTCAGGCCTGAGGATAGGACTTTACTCTCTCCCCGCCCGAATGCTGAGTGAATGTTGTGCTTTTATGGTTAATTTTTTTACTCACGTTTTCTTTTATGTCTTGTCTTGCACTCCCTTCCCTCATTATTGTAAGCCGCCCTGAGTCCCTTCAGGGAAAAGGGCGGCCTATAAGTGTTCAATAAACTCAAACTCAAAAACTCAATAGCACATAAGGAATTGAATATAATTTCAAGCAGTTTTTGGTTATATTTTGTTTAGACTAATGGGGTGGAATTTGGGAAATCAAATAATGTCTTAGAAAAGGGAAAAAAACACAATTGATTTAATCTCTGAAATATATACAATAAGGTGTGCTTTGGATAAACAAGGCACTTCATGTCATCACAGAAATGTGTATAATTCCATGGTGCTGTCATATCATGTTTTGATCTCCCCTAGAAGGTTCTCTTCTCCCCCCCCCCTCTCCCCAAGAATTCACTATCATGTTTGTTCCATGAATACCATGCCATTTACTAAAGAAGGTTTTTGGACTTTTTGGAACAGGAAGTAGTTTACAAGCTATTTCAAACATATTCTACTCCTCAGGAGGACCATGACAAAATACCATAAATAATGTCCTTTTCTAGAAGAATCACTTTCAGGAAATGACAAATTGTTGTCAGAGCAACTGAGTCAGTAAGTTTCTGAAAGGAAAAAAAAAGAATAATTTTCTGGGGTCTGCTGCCACTGAACTTTCCATGGAACTAATTCATTCTCTTCTCTTCTCTGCTGTGCTCTGCTGTGCTCTGCTGTGCTCTGCTGTGCTCTGCTCTGCTCTGCTCTTCTCCTATTCTATTCTATTCTATTCAATAGTTGTGTATTTGTTACAACTACTGTACAATAGCAACTGCACTGCCCGTGTGGACCATATTCTAGATCTAAAAGAATATTCCCAGTTACTTTAAGTAGTCCTTGACTTACAATCGTAACTGACTCTGGAATTTTGGTTAAATTGTTGTGGTCCTATGTCAAATCATCATGTGATTGGATTTCATTTTACAATCATTTTATGATGGTAAGCAAGTCACTATGGTTATAAGTCTGAATTCATTGATTCAAAGGGCATTTTTCCCCAGAAAAGAACAAAAAAGTTGCAAAATGCAATTATATGACCATGCAAATCTGCAACTAATAATAAATGCAATCCAGTTGCCAAGTACCCAAAATGCGATCACGTGAGGAGTGGGAGTGGTGCAGTAGTTGAAACTTTGAGGATGAATTATAAGTTTTTTAAAAAAAGTTCAAATCTCTTGTAGCTGAATGGCCACAATGTGACCAGTTGTAAATTGAGGGCTATAAGTATATTTGCACAATACTGAAGGTTAAACTGGCTGATTTCCCCCAGTATTCTAAGCTGAATTATTCTTAACTTTGGTTAGGTTTGTTAGGGTATTTATGTATGTGCCTTAATGACTGATCTTAACTCAAAACATTTGCTTAATTAAGGTTTGGGATATTGTATAAACATAGAAAATAGGAAGCAGGTTATTCATGCTTGTATGGAAGCTTTTACAGTGGTAAATTCATTCTGCATAAATCAGCATCTATCAATTTATCTAAAAAGTGAAGGAGAAAATAGAAAAAAAAATTCTTCTAAAAGCACAGTTCCTATTGAAGCAAATCTGAACTTCTAGAACAATCTGTCAGGGTTCCAAATAGCATCCAAAAGTAAATCAGAGTCCAAGACAAAGTATTGCTCAAAGTTCCAATTTATTAAGAGAGCCATGTTGGCACAGCTGGGAAAACCCAAATTTGAAAGCTTCCCGGTTTTCCCCACCCTTTTGAAAGTTCAAGATCTTGCCCCCACACCCACAAGTCCCTCACATGGGCCAATTTTCCACTGCCACGCTGGCAGTTCCAGTTCCGGTCAGGTGCAGAGATACAAAATCAAAGGATGACCTTGGCTTTCTAGAAAGAATTTTGTTATGGCTACACAGCATCTAACTCCGCACAATCCCCCCTCTCATTTTCCCACAACAGAAAATGCATAGTAGAAAAATAGAAAGTTTCAAAGATACAAAAGAAAAGATGGCTGCAGGCCTGACACAATCCTCTGTCAAGACTGCATGTCTTCTATTATTCTACTGCAAAGCCAGTGCTCTTTCTGAAGTTGTCATAAACGATCAGCTAGCCATATGCACTACATATCCATTCTGTTAATGCTTTTCCACACTCCTGGAATCTCTTCTGTAGTTAGAAAACAGAAAAGACTCAGGATGTATTTCATCTATGTTGTGAACCATCACTATTAATAAAGAGGTTTATCTGACTCAAGATTGAGCTGTACCTAGTTGAGGTTCCTCAGGTTTCTCACTCATAAGTGAATATGGTAATTTTCAAGTTCATATACTAGTGTCTGTCTATTCTGACCCATAACCAGTTGAGTGTAGGTCTTAATAACAACTTCTCACATGTCAAGGGAGGGTCAGGCCTAATATACGAGCTAAAGTCTTATTGTTGAGCTTTCGTGGATGCTCAGATACTTCTGAAAATACATGGACTTTGTTTTGTACATTACTATAGTATTTTTTTAAAAAAATCTGCATCATTTGTTTCTTTGCTCACTAAAAATGACAAAACAAAGCAAGAGTTTCATCAGCAGAAAAAAACAGATGTTGGTATTTATTCAGCTGGAACTTGTTTTCTAATGTTGATTAATGACTTGCATTGTTTGTCAAATGTGCTTTAAGGCACTGATGTGAGATGTACAGTGTTGGCCTAATAGCAAATATCAAGATTAATGACTTACAAATTATTTTCTCTGATTACCTCTGCACTTATGTCAGATAATATAATGTCATTCAGAGAGAGAGAGAGAGGGAGGGAGGGAGGGAGAGAGAGAGAATTCTTATATATGCAATGCTGCTGAATTTGTTTAATTGTCATTTGGCTACTCTTAAATTATTTGGGGTAATTAAGTTACTGTATTTTTCAGAGTATAAGACGCACCTTTTTGCCTCAAAACAGAGGCTGAAAATCTGGGTGCATCTTATACATCGAATACAGCATTTTTTGCCTCCCGAAGCCCCGCCCCTTTACAAAATGGCCGTGCATACCCTTATGGAGGCTTTCAGAGAGTTCCTGGGGGCTGGGGAGGGCAGAAATGAGCAAAAATGGGCCTTTTTTGCCCCCCAGCTCCCAGCAGCAATCTATAAACCTCCATAAGGCTATGCATGCAATTTTGTTTTACAAAAAATGGGCCCGATTTAGTGAAAAATGGGCCGTTTTTTGCTCATTTTTGCCCCCCACCCACCCCCAGGAGCACTCTGCAAGCCCCCCCCCAAGGCTATTCATGCCTTTTTTTAAAAAAAAATGGGCATTTTTGGGAGGTTTGCAGAGTGCAAAAACTGTTTTTTTCTTTTCGGAAAGCTCTTTAGTTAAAGTGATTGGTGAGAATTAGATTGATGAAATGCTGTGCCAGCAGAAACAAAGTTTTAGGTGCTGCAAATTGTAAGTGATTTCTTTGTCCAGCTCATGAATAAAAAGACCTGGAAACATCTACCTATCTATCTACTTTCTTTCTCTCCCTACCTACCAACTGTATTTCTCTCTCTCTCTCTCTCTCTCTCTCTCTCTCTCTCTCTCTCTCTCTCTCTCTCTCTCCCTCCCTCCCTCCCTCCCTCCCTCCCTCCCTCCTTCACTCTCCCTTTATCTGCCTACCTGCCTACCTGCCTACCTACCGTCTCTCTCCCTACCTATCTACTGTATTTCTCTCTCTCCCTACCTACATACTGCATTTCTCTCTCTTTCTATTTCTCCCTCCCTATCACTCTACCTACCTACCTACACCCTCTCTCTCTCCCTACTTATCTACTGAATTTCTCTCTTTCTCTCTCTCTTTCTCTCTCTCTCTTTCTCTCTCTCTCTCTCTCCCTTCATCTACCTACCTACCTACCTACCTACTTACCTAACTACTCTCTCTCTCTCCCTACCTACCTACTGTATTTCTCTCCCTCTCTTTTTCCTCTCTATTCCTCAATCTAACTACCTACTTTTTTTAAAAAAAAGAATGCATCTTCAAAACATTGGTGTGTCTTATACTCCAGTGCGTCTTATACTCTGAAAAATACGGTATGTGAGATAAATCAGGGTAGTTTTTAATTGTGAAAATATATTTAGGTTGTTTTGGACTGTTATTTCAGGGTGTTGTTTTTTTTAAAGCAAAACAAAAAGTGCAATGGGGGAGGTAATAGAAGAATAGAGAGCCCAGTTTAGATCCTATGGCTATGATCTGTCTCTTCTCTCATGCTGTACCAGCAAGAATGAACAGGAAGAGCCCATCTTGTTGGGAGAATGTTTGTTATCCCCAGTCTTAGCTATGTGATTTTGTATGATCATGGTTTGTTTGCTGGGTTTTGTCTTGTTTTTATTATTGTCATTTTGGTTTTCAGTTTTGTTTTGTTTATTTGTTTGTTTTTGCTTTGCAAAATTACAATATAGAATGTAGGGTGACTTTATAAATGTGGAATCGTCTGAGCTTGATTGTTTTCATGCAGATGTTTCGTTACACAGCGAGATAGCATCTTCAGTGGTAGAAGGGAGTGCACTTTGCTCTTACTTTATAGTTTGTTTTGTCAGTATTGGTGTTGTTGTTTTCTCCTTGATAGTTCCTTAATTAGGCTGTTATTTACTGCTTGATTGTTTGACTGGTAGTAATCCTGGTGTTAAATAATAGACACATACCAAAGACAAATTATTATTTTTCAAGCTCTCTATTGTCTTCAAAGGCACATGTGAAAAATAGCTTTGGCACCGGTAGTCAAATTTAGAAAGATGCTTTGGCTAAGGTACCTGTTGTGACTCAGCAGAAGTCTCCTGTGAGTCTTTTTGGGATGCAAGATTAACAATGCAGCTGGGGCGTCTTCTGGTGATAAAAGGACGGATGGTGCCACGCCCTGGTTGCAGGAGTCAACGTTCATTCGTTCATTCATTCGTTCATCATTCATCGGTCATGGTTTGTTTGGGAGAGACACTTGGAGAAGTGATTTGCTTTCTGTAACCCTGATTCAAGGAGAAACTTGAAGAAATGAATTGTTTTGTAAGAGTTTTGTTTTGTATTCTGTTATCTTCTGGTCAGAGACTTGATTTATGTTTATTTTTGGGCTCGCAGCCAGTCTGAGCCGAGAACTGATAAAGTTCTTCCCTTTTATGTTTGTCTGCCTGTCATCTGTTAACGAGCGAAGAAGGGGGGACAGAACAGGTACCCTAGGAACATAATAACAGCAATACATTAGTTATTCTTCCCAGAGAAAAACCCAGTTATCTGGGTGAATTCCATCCAATCTCACAAGGAAGTTTTTCAAGGAGAAAACTGAGTGACTACAGAATCTGTCCACACTAACAATTTATAACATCATCCAACCATCACTAAAGTGATATATGGCTAAATGCGGATAAGCTTTATATCATCACAGCACCGTCTAGTCCAAGCAATAAATCATTGAAGTGAATAATCTTGGAGTTTCATTCTAAGGCGATTTCAGACTTGGGGAGTGTGCATGCAACTCCCTTCAAATTATAGTACTAAACATGCAACAGTCTTTAGAGGGTACTGTGTCTCTAGAGAGGAATAGACTTTGCATTCCTCTCCCAGAGAACTTCCAACATGTGAATTCTTTTTTTAAAAAATTGCAATTAAAAGTTTGGATTAAGATTATATGATGCCTGGGCTCATATAGGGTCTTCATAATTAGGACTATATATTTGTAATATATAATGCAGAGACAAGAAATCTATAACTAAGCAGATGTTGATAAAATATAACTTACATCATCCCAACTCAGTCTGGCTTGGAATAATGAAATATCAGTGTGTCTCAGGGTGCCGTCGGCCAGACAGTGTCGGCTAGCGACCCCCAGGGGGAGAGCCTTCTCTGTGGGAGCGCCTTCCCTCTGGAATGAGCTGCCCCCGGAGCTTTGTATAATCCCCGACCTCCGATCCTTCCGACGTGCCCTAAAAAGTTGGCTTTTCCAGCAAGCCAGCCTGGCCTGAACAAAACAAAATAAATTATTGATCACTGTTAATTTTAATTCGAATTTTTTTTTTTAAAAAAATGTCATTGTCAATTTTAATTGGGTTTGGGATATTCTATTTAATTTTTTAAAAACTTTTGTATTATGTGTTTCTTTTAATGTTGTACACCGCCCTGAGTCCTTGGGAGAAGGGCGGCATATAAATCTAATAAACCTAAACCTAACCTAAACCAATGTGTCAAAGAAAGGACTTTATTCATTTCCTATAACCTATACATTCAGAAACTACACCTACGTTGAAGTCTGGGCTTGCTCTTATGATCCAGTTCATTTTTCTTTTACTTCCTTAGCGAGCTTGTACTGATCATATTAATGGGCCTTACAATAGGTATAAAGAAGATTAAAGTACTCTCAAGTATGAAAATACACTGTGAAAACTGTTCACAATTATATAAAGATATTCAATGTTTTCTATGTGATATGTGATATGACCATGATGCGAACCTATGGCACATGCCAGTCGTCAGTTCCAATACGCATGCGCACACCAGCCAGCTGATTATTCGCCTGTCTGGAGGGTAAGAGGAGGCCATTTTTTCCCTCCCCAGGTGAAGAGACTGCGCCCGCAAGTGTTTTTGATCCTTAGCTAATTCACCTAGCCTGTTATGGACAGCCCTGGCTCCTACACCCAGGCTTCAAGAAAGCCTCTAGAGGCTGGGGAGGGTGCAAAATGCCCCCAACGGACCAATCGGAAGTTTGGAAACAATCCATTTCCAGCTTCCGGAGTGCCTCTGGGGGGCCAGGGAGGCCATTTGCGTCCTCCCCAAGCTTCAGGAAAGCCTCCGTGGCCTAGGAAGGGGCCATGCTCACATGCACAGGTGGGTGGGGGAGAATTGAGTGGACATGCATGTTGCGATAGTGTGTGCGCATGCAATTTTGGCAAGCCTTAAAAAAAAAGGTTTGCCATCACTGGGATATGACATTGGACACTCAAACCAGCAAAGGCAGCTTCGTCTGCTCTATTTTGAGAGAAATAATTCCAATATGTATATGCATATAGCATTGTGCATAGATGAAAAGAGCAAACTTTGCCTGCCTATTATGGGCCAGAGGGGAGGAGAATCACATTAGTGTAAATTTTGGTAGCAGTACATGCTCTCACATAAAAGCACCAATTCTGCCAAGATATTTCTGGATAAGTAATTCCTAGCTTTGACTTTACTAGATTAGAAGCCGGTGGTTCAGTGGCTTAATAATGCTGGAGATGGTCTCTGCACTGTTCGAGTCTTAGCATTGCGTGCAGGGCCGAATTTAGATGAAAAGAGGCCCTAGGCTATTCCACTTATGAGGCCCTTTCACCTCCCATTTTAAGTTTGTAAATTACATGAGAGACAATACATACATAAAATACATTGTTACTGTGATATATATCAATATATATCAATATATATAGCTGGCCTCCCGACGGAGGGCGGCTCTGCTCTGCGGCAAAGGCAGCAAGGCCAGCCGCCTCCCCTGCTGTGCTCAGCTGCTCGGCTCGGCCCCCTCACCCTCACCTGCCTGACTGCTGGTGGGCTCCGCGTCGACAGGGTGGCTACTGGGAGCGGCCGCGCCTCTTGCCCGACCGCCGGTGCCGGGAACGTGGGCGGGCTCCCCAACTGCCGTGGTGCTGGAACGATCTTTACCAATACATTTTTATGTTTGTTTATTAGTCATATGCGTAGAATTTCTCCTTATTTTCGGTTCAGTGTTTTAGTGTTCACTGTTTTTAGAATAGTGTAATTTTATTTTTGCTAACAATTTGAATGTAGGCCCCTCTTGATCTTGAGGCCCTAGGCTGAAGCCTAGTTAGCCTATAGGAAAATCCAGCCCTGATTGCGTGGTAGGGTGAATTCCCATCATTTGTCTCGGATTCTGCGCACATAGCAGTTTGAAAGCATGTTCATTGCAAATAGAGAAATAGGTACCACTTTGGTGAGGAGACAGGTTGGTACTCCATATAGACAGCCAGATTCCTGCCAGCTGTTAACTCTCCCAGTTGCGAGGCAGCTCTAGGGGAGGGAAGGGCCTTGGATGCTGCTGCAAAAAAATTCTGCTCATCTTTCTTTCTGGTGCAAAAGTAGCTCACCTTCTGGTGCACTGTTGGAAGCGTGCAAATATCTATTTGACAGAATTGATAAACAGGCAGCCAAATTACTATTCAGCTATAGCATTGCAGTCTTCTAGCTAATATAACATACGCTAATAATAATAATAAGCTTATTGGAAGCCCACATGCTCTACAGACCATGGACATGCTAATACAAACCCACTGTAGCTGTTTACTGAAACCAGTTCTTTCACTAACATCACTGTGTCCAATTATGTTAGATCTAGCATAGGAAGCCTTACACTGAATTGGACAGAAGTCTGCCAAATATAAGCATTTCAAAACTCTGTTTTACTTTCTGCTCCTAAAATCTATGTGACATAAAATGTTTTAAAGCAAGATGGGATTGTGCTCATACTCTTTAAGTTACTACAGAATTCCATGTTGTCTTTGCAGCAAAACCACAACACAACAGCTACTCCGCTGAAGCTAGGGGAGTCATTCTTAAAACAAATCTGAATTATGTTGATGTCACAATACAAATTCTTTTCAACGAGCTTCTGTTTTGATTCACTGAATGGTCTGTAACACATGCAAAATAAATGGAAGGCGCATAATCCTCTCAATGCCACCAGATCTCAGTTAGACAGTCCTGATTCATAGACTTTGAAGGGGTAATGTCAAATTGATCACAGAACTGATGGATTCATGATCTTAAAAGTAGTGACTGTAACAGGTCTGTATAACTCTGTACATTGAATTATAACATAAACACTGTTCAGCTGTACTTCCATTTTCATTTGGAGGTAAAGCATACTTCTGTCATCCAGTGCACAAATACATAGCTTTTTGTTATCAATTTCTTGCATGTAAACTGAGTGTTATTGTTTTCTGAATTAATCTGATAAATATTGAATAATTCACAAAGAGAACAGGTTTTGACATTGCAGAGTTTACATAGCTGTCTCACACTTGATAAATGAGTAAGATATCTATAATTTGTTTAATATATTAAAGGAATTAAACTGGATAGAATCATGCATAAAAACCAGCTGGGAAATTAAAAATAATGTTGATATAATTCTGATGGTTATAGAACTCAAAGTAATGATGCAAAGTAGTTTAAAAACAGATTAAAGAATTAAAATATAATTGTGTGTAGAGGTGAACTTTTTAAAAAAAAAGTATTGCTTGGTTAATTGGTTAAAGCCTGTACTAGTCATTGCATTCAAATTTTGAGGGAATATGTGACAAATCAACCTGTCATTTTTATTTTCAGTGATTTCTTTGAATTTATATCTTTAATTTGTTTCTTTCTGTTCAAATTCAGTGTTGCATTTTTTTTTATAAAAGAGTCAAAGATTTGTGCATACCTTTCTCTTAACAGAATGTTTTCATCTCTCTGTTTCTATATCCAATTATTGTTTTTAATGGCTTTTTTGCCCCACTTTTCCAATGGGCCTGTCCCAGTGGTGGGTTTCAAAAATTGTTCGAACCTACTCTGTGGGTGTGGCCTCCTTTGTGGGAGTGGCTTGCCAGCCATGTTACCAGATGGGAGTGGCTTGGTGTCCATGTGACCGGATATGAAGATGTCAACGACACTTGTCAGAACCACCTTAAATTACCTCACACACAGCACTGGCATGCATAAGAATATGAGGTAAACTTGTTTTTTAAAAGGCATCTTTGGTTTGCGTTAAAACAACTTCAACACACGCAATGTTCTGATTGCACCACAAACACAGTAGTCATCCTTACCTTTCACAGAGGCACTGAGTTTTATAAGTATGAGCATGATAGTGTAGAATAATCCTATCCAAGGACCAGTGGTGGGTTTTAAAAATTTTTGGAACCTTTTCTGTAGGTGTGGCCTGCTTTCCGGGTCCACTGGTGGAACCTCTTCTAACCAGTTCAGTAGATTTGACGAACCGGTTCTACCAAATAGGTGCGAACTGGTAGGAACCCACCTCTGGCCTGTCCCATTTTTGTTCTGTTTGGGGTGTTAAATTTTTACAAGTAAGTTGATATTCCAGACATTTATGAAGTCCAGTTGCTGGAGTGAACATCACACCCATCTTTAAAATTGGACCTCAGTGCCACCAAAAAAAAAAAAAAAAAATCTTTTCACATTAAGCTGCCACATCTTCCAGATGTCTCTGCATGCATAACCATGCACAGTGATTCACAAATAAAATAATTGTCTTTATATATAAAAGTGTGGGTAGTAGTAATTTCTGAAGCATCTGCACAAACCTGGAAAAAGATACAACTGCTTTAACAAGCTCTCATATGATAGCTCCAAAATACCTCTTTTAAAGGTGGCACGGTAGTTAAATGCAGCACTGCAGGCTACTTCAGCTGACTGCAGTTCTGCAGTTCGGCTGTTCAAATCTCACCGGCTCAGAGTTGACTCAGCCTTCCATCCTTCCGAGGTGGGTAAAAAATGAGGACCCGGATTGATGTTGGGGGCAATATGCTGACTCTGTAAACCGCTTAGAGAGTGCTGAAAGCCCTATGAAGCGGTATATAAGTCTAACTGCTATTGCTATTTAAAGAACTTATACAACTTTATCAGGAATATACTCCTAGGGAGACTGAGGAAAAATGGAAAGTGGCGTTTTGTAGCAATTTGGAATAATCATTAAGGGGGTGAGGGTGGGATGGAACTGTCATTTGTGCACATAGATACAAACACATTTGTTGTTGCTTAGTCACTTATGAATTATTCAGTTATTTCTGAGACATCATGACCTGATGGACTCCATTTCTGGACTTTCTATTAATAAATATATCTTTGTGTCCCATTAAGGTCATGTTTGTATCATCAGTAATAAAATCTAGGCATCTTGTCTTCAATGTACCTTTTTTTTTTTCAATTGCCTTCCATTTTTCTGGGCATCTAACTCCTTTGTAACTCTTCATTTCATTTCAGATATCTAAGCATTGTTAGGGCTTCCAGTGAATTTGGTGGGCAAGCTAGTATTACCAAAAGTTATCGGTTCTTCTTGAAATTCAAGACACTTTCAATAATTTTCTTTAGCACCACAATTCAAAGAGATACTTTTCTTTTTTTGTTCATTCAGACTTTCTTGTGATCCAGTTTTCACAGCCACACAGAAGAATTGGAAAAAAGAAACAACAGTGTTGTCAATATGTGCCTTTGTTACCTGTATGATGTCTTTAACTTTAATATTTTTATAGATCTACCATAATCTTTCTCACATAATCTTTATTTTAGGCCTATAGACACAATTCCTGAATATCTCTGTACCTAGAAAGATCATGGCTGCTGCTACTTCAATTTTTTTCTGCCTATTTGTTCTGAATTGGTATTACTATTGACATAATATTGTGTGTGTTTTTTTTAAATGAGTTAAATACAGTATAGGCTTTTGTACACTCTTCCCTCACCTTCAGCTAGAGATTTCTTCACTTCCAGCCATCAAAATTGTACATATGCACAAAATCCATGGTGTTTAAAATATTTTAAAATATTTTTATTTCATGTAAAGAATGTGTTAATAGGATCAAGTGGAAGATCTATGATACATTCAGAAGATCTATTTTTAATTTAATATGTTGATTATCGTATGATTATATGATACCTACCTATGAATCTTCTGGGAGAGAAACACTCTTTTTTTGGGGGGGGGTTATGGGGATTCAGGTTAACACCATTCCTTATCCCTCCTTGTTTTTTTATCCAATGTGCAAAAGACCTTATTGTTCATATGTTCATATTGACAGGACATTTGTATGTGGGAGAGTCTGTTTGTGCATGCACAGTATAATGCAAAAGGAAAATAGAATATTGGAAACTGGAATGGATTCATGTGTCAGATTTGACAGAATTTTATAAATGATCTGCAGTTCCACCAGGAACAACTGGAAATTGTGGATGTTCAGCACCACTAAAAAGCCAATTCTTTGAAATGTAATCATGGGATTTCAGTTTCTTGCCTTGCAGAAATGTGGGGGGGGGGAGGAGAAATCAAGTACAAAAGAGAGCCTTTGGAACCAGCGTTCAACATAAATCTTTCCCCTGCATTTTGTAACAGGGGTACTATTTCACTCTGTGAGGAAAAAGAGAAGGAAAAAGTTTGCAGTTCATGTAAGTTTTGTGAGAAATTTGCACTCATTATATAAGCCTTTTATAAGAAACCAAGCTGTGCTATCCCTGGAAAGATAGGATCACTGTTTCAGACAAAAGCAAACTTTTTATTTCTCTAAAAATGATGCGGTATTTGGGAGCTCAGTCACAGATACCTTCATAAAGTAAGGATTGAGTGGCAGCAGCAAAAGTAAAGAAATGACTTAAATCACCTGGTGTCTCTATAAAAAGTTGGAAGAAAGGATTTATTTTTTAAACAATAATAGTGAAAGTTATGCTATAAGAGGTATCAACCAGTGGGAAAACTTCACATCTGGTGATGAAGGCTAACTCTAAAGCTATTGGGCCACCACTCATCAATAAATGCAAGTGATAGCAAAGCATTTTGCACAGCATTGAAATTTGAATTAAATTTTGGAATTCACTACTTTGATATTCGGTAATTAAAGCTAACCACAAAGCGATTGGGCCTCCACTCTTCAACAACTCTAAGCAACAGCAAACATCTTCCACAGTATCGTATCTATAATTAGACTTTGGAATTAACTCAGAGGTGGGTTCCTACCAGTTCGCACCAATTCGATAGAACCGGTTCGTCAAATCTACAGAACTGGTTAGAAGAGGTTCCACCAGTGGACCCGGAAAGCAGGCCACACCTACAGAAGAGGTTCCAAAAATTTTTGAAACCCACCACTGGTCCTTGGATATGATTATTCTACACTATCATGCTCCTATTTATAAAACTCAGTGCCTCTGTGAAAGGTAAGGATGACTACTGCGTTTGTGGTGCAATCAGAACATTGCGTGTGTTGAAGTTGTTTTAACGCAAACCAAGGATGCCTTTTAAAAAACAAGTTTACATCATATTCTTATGCATGCCAGTGCTGTGTGTGAGGTAATTTAAGGTGGTTCTGACAAGTGTCGTCGGCATCTTCATATCCAGTCACTTGGGCGGCAAGCCACTCCCATCTGGTCACATGGGTGGCAAGCCACTCCCACAAAGGAGGCCACGCCCACAGAGTAGGTTCGAACACTTTTTGAAACCCACCACTGAATTAACTTCTATGCTATGTGGTTCTGATTAACAGTTTAGCTGGCTTAAAAAAAAGTTGGCCAAATTCATTCATTGTCCACTATGAAAACAGACTGCTGGACTAGACAAGCCAAATTTAGCAGGGGTCTGTTTATGTTAACCTGTTATTCAAGAGTTCTGTGATAGTTAAACTGGCCTTGTTAAAAATGGTGGATTGGGATTGGATGACGTTATTCCTGCTTCAAGGCCACTGATTTCACACAGGAAAATTAGTCATGACAATAAAATTAAGCCCTGTTTAATTCAGAAGGACTTTAGTGTGACTAAAGAAATCAACCATTCCTTTTTTCAAGGTTACTTGAGAAAGATTGAAACTGGATAAGGTTACTTCATCCAACAATGGTGATAGTTCATAAAGATTATTAAGTGCAAACAGAGATACATTTCCACAGCAAGGAAGAAAAAGCAGAAATTGTTAAATTGATTGTTTTATTCAAAGAGGAGAGAACATATTAAGAGGTGGCGCAGTGGTTAAATGCAGCACTGCAGGCTACTTCAGCTGACTGCAGTTCTGCAGTTCGGCTGTTCAAATCTCACCGGCTCAGGGTTGACTCAGCCTTCCATCCTTCCGAGGTGGGTAAAATGAGGACCCGGATTGTTGTTGGGGGCAATATGCTGACTCTGTAAACCACTTAGAGAGGGCTGAAAGCCCTATGAAGCGGTATATAAGTCTAACTATTGCTATTGCTATATTACGTTCTTTATTTGGAAATAACTTCTGGATTTTGTGACGAAAAAAATGAAACTCTGACTTTGGTTTTGCTGATTAATTAGATTTGTTGTTATAGATATGGCTAGTATATGTATAAAAATAAAAAGTTGAGGCTGTAATGTTGTTATCTTCTACTGTGCTAAAAAGAATCAGAAGTCAGCGCTTTTTTTTTTCTTTTTTTCCCTTGTACCTCACATTTTCTTTTCCCCTATTTTTCCTTCTCTTAATTTCCTATTGTTTTCCTTTGCATTTTATCCTTTGATAAAACAATAGCATTTGTTATATAGGTAGAAACTGGTAGGATTACTTCATCTGAGAATTAAAATAAGTCTGAGAATTATGACAAGGTTGCCCACATTGAACAACTCAATTGCCACAATTTCAGAGCTTATGCATTTTGCAAAATTGGCTCCAAAAGATTAAACTTAAAATAATTGTTTGTAAACTCTCTTAGACTAAGAAGATTCAATTTAGTTTCCATGAATGCAACATTATATGAACTGGTGCAATCCTTTATACTGAACTCTGTGAAGAAATGGTATTCTGCATTTTTTAAACCATAAACATAATTATTTCTTAGAATACTTGTTAAAGGATAATTAATTTTTCAGTAAAATTATTGTGTGTAAGGAATGGAATTCTTGTCCTTAAATTACTTATAAAGTGGTTGGGGATTTTGAAGAACAATATTTATTTTCCATAATTTTTTTTAAAATTTATTGGGAAACAGCAAGTAGCTTGGTACCCAAATTTCAATGAAATCCCAAGAAAAGAATGACTTCACCAGGCAAATCCTCTTGTGAGACTTTTTCTTGATGGGAAAAAGGAAATAGCAGAGAATATGAAGCAATAACTACAGGAGAATATTCCCATTTGCTAATCTAAACCTCCAAATCCTTCTTGCTAAGGATACTTGGCAGATTTCTTACTTCATTTTTATGTGCCATGTTTCCACATGATTTCCAATTTTCAAGATTTAATGAATTTGTATGCCGCCCAATCCCGAAGGACTCCGGGCGGCTTACATAAAAACAGTTTTAAAAATACTAAAAAATTTAAAAGACAAAGACAAAGCAAGTTAAAAGAACACAACATGCACTCAATCTTAGTGGGGCTGGAACTCAGTCAAGGGTCAACAGCCCCAGGCCTGCCGGAATAGCCAGGTCTTAGTAGACTTTCGGAAGGCCGAGAGAGTGGGGAGGGTCCGGATCTCAGGGGGTAGATTGTTCCATAGGGCTGGGGCAGCTACAGAGAAGGCTCTCCCCCGAGGAGCCGCCAGACGACATTGTCTAGCCGACGGCACCCGGAGAAGGCCCATTCTGTGAGATCTTATTGGACGCTGGGAGGTTTGTGGCAGGAGGCGATCTCGTAGATATGGATTTTGCTCCATCAACATGTCATTTTGAGTTCTGAGAATACAGTTTGACTTCAATATTGAAGTTATCTGGTGGATTAATCTAGAAGTTTTAAATAAAGAATTGAAAGAAACATTATTAACAAGGGGTACATTTAATGAGCTTTAAGAGTATTTCCACTTAGGTCATTTAGCTGTGAAGAAAATAGCTGACAGCAGACAAAGGTTGACATTTTGTAAAATGTCAACCTTGCATAGTGGGTCAAATTCTTGGCCATGATCCACAGTTGTTCTTTGAACATTAAATTTCTTCTGCTTCTTTTTTGGTCCAAAGGACAGTTTTACTGAGACGATTATAATTTAGGAAGGGCATTAGAATAAATATTTTGAGCACATTTCTGCCCTGATTGTAGTTCTTCTGCTGAAAAAACAATGGGAATGAAAATGTTACAAATGAAATTCAATAACCTTTACATCATGACTTAACTGTTATTCAGAGAGAATCTTCCCTTGCTTTCCTACTTGAACACTCTTTAGAATTACAATAAAGACAAATGTAAGATGAATATGAAGCATGAATGAATAAAATAATCTTACAATAAGTATAAAAGCAACAGAAGTAAGGAATGAAAGCAAGTGGGAAAAAACAATTTCTTGCCAAGTAACAAGAAAAACCCTTAGATTTCTTGCAACATTGAAAGTTTTGAATGTTCCAATAAAAGGATTTCTTCTTTAAACCTGAGTTCACCATTTGATTTATAAATTACATGGTGGTTGGCAATTGGTCTATCAAATGAAGATAGAAAATAATAAGAGAATAGTAAAAAATAATAATAAGAAAATTAGGCAAGCAAAGTTAGGAATCGAAAGGACTGAAAGGAAATTTTGTATATAACTTCTGAGAACACAGAAAAGCTTTTAGCTTGTCAGAGACTTGGTAGGTAGAATTGGGATTTCAAACATCTACCACGCTTTTGTATTCTAGAACAATTTCTTTTTTTTTTTCATTTTAATATCGAAAAGTGTTTGTTTCTTTTGTTTTGCCTATGAGAATGTCTCTTTGAACAGCCAGAATGGCATGTTGATTTGTACCAAATGTGCATTGCTTCTGTACTGCAAAAAATGATTTACTAGCAGAATATTATTATAATTGTGCCTTAATTTAGTACTTTTGATTTTGATATTGGATGTATTTAATAAAGTATTTGTAGAACAGATTACAACATGGATCTAAAATACGAAGGGAGGGTGTCAACTAAAAAGAAAAATAAACATAACATCTGTTATTTCCTTTTAGTGCAGCGAGAAATATTTAGGTGAAAAGTGTCTATAGCAGTGATGGGATTCAGCCAGTTCGCACCTATCCAGGAGAGCCAGTTGGTAACTTTCTAAGCAGTTCGGAGAACCGATTGTTGGAAGAAATATCCTTTTGTTTTTTCCCCCACTTTACAGGGCTAATTCTGTAAGGAAGGCAGGAAGGAAACATTCTGGTGTTGTTTCTAGCCTAATCTTTATTGCCCTGCTTACAGAAACCGTCTCTCCAGTTAACCCTTATTCCATTGTCACAGCTAGGGCGAAACACCCATCGACCTGAGTGACCTTGAGTTGGCCACGCCCACCCAGTCACATGACCACCGAGCCCCACCTACCCTGCTGGTCATTACGGCAGAGAACCGGTTGTTAAATTATTTGAATCCCACCACTGGTCTATAGTCATATTGAATTAAACTTGACTTAAGATAGTTCTGAAGATGCTAGAATTATTGGCTTCCCTGATTTAATTATTATTTTTATTCCTCAATCCTACATGAGAACATTGATCATTAAGGTACAGGATAGATTGGCTTTCCCATTTTTAATTTCAACCATAAAACATTCCATCAATGCCAGGTTTGAAAATTATAGTGGCAAATAATAGAAGCCTGACCCCAGAAGAAGAAAAGTTGTCCCGCAAATGTCAAGGCACCTTGTGGTCCAAGAAATTAAAACTAAATTGTTTGCAGTATGAATCCGAAGGTGGTGGTATATCTCAGCTGCCATGACATTTAGCCGGTGACTTTTCATAGCTTGTTAATAATGTATAGCCATCCCAATATAAATTTGCAGTGATGGAACTAGCCTGTTAGAGTGAAGTAGTTAAGGAGATTTATTCTGCCCGGAAAATACATATATGAATGAGAGATGGGGGATGAAATCAGGACAAATGTCCAAAGAATTTTTCTGTTAGACTGTTTTATTTAATAAGGCACTGGGGCAAAGTCCCCTTTTATTTATTATTCTCTTCCTCTAATTCCTTTTTTTTAAAGTTCAATTAGTATTCAGATAATTATGAAGACTAATCAGATAGGTAATCTCCACCAATTCATCCATCTCATCAATTCTTCTAAGCCAAAAGGGCTCCACATAGCTAAAGGTGACTGCATAAGGGCTGTCTTGTTAAAGTATATTGCTGTTAATGATCTTTTTTTAAAAAATAATAATAAAATAAAGCCAGCTCCCTGTTCTGTTGGAGGATGCTCGCCTTCAACCTGGCTGTTATACAAATTATTCATAAACTGTGAAATGTCAGCAGCGAGATGAAAAGAGATGAGAAAAGGGTACAGGTGAGCAACAGAGACGCAGGAACAATAGGTTACAGCAGGTTATGGGTTGGAATTGAAAGGGGAGGAAAGGGAGTTTGACATTTGAAGAGTTGTAGGCCCCGTCTAAGACTGCAGGGAGCTGTTCAACCAGGAGACACTTAACTTCTCCTGACAACCACAGGATATGTGAACACTTAACGGCTGGGAAAGGGATTCAGCTCCTTTCATTTCAGCCTAATTTATGGAGTAAATAATTACAAAGGGCATTCCAAGTCTACAGCTTTCAGACTTTTTCTAGCCAACGGAGCTGGAAGCACATTACAAGCATATATTAACTGAAGAACTTTGAAAATAAGTAGACAAATATGCTCTGTTGGTTTGGTGCCACTGAGGTCTAGCATATACAGAGAATTGGCTCAAATTGGCTGCTGGACACATTCACAAACTCGGCACAGCATGCATTAATTTGCAAGGGGAGGAAAAAGCATGGCTCATGGTTCCTGCAGAAAATGGAGGTACTGAGTTTTGCACTTTTCTAGCCTGCCTGGAAGTGTGTTCTTTCCTCTTATCTGACATGCCTACATCCCCACCTTCCAAGTCGAGAGCCGAGGTGGCGCAGTGGTTAAATGCAGCACTGCAGGCTAACTCAGCTGACTGCAGTTCTGCAGTTCGGCTGTTCAAATCTCACCGGCTCAGGGTTGACTCAGCCTTCCATCCTTCCGAGGTGGGTAAAATGAGGACCCGGATTGTTTTTGGGGGCGATATGCTGACTCTGTAAACCGCTTAGAGAGGGCTGAAAGCCCTATGAAGCGGTATATAAGTCTAACTGCTATTACTGCTATAAGTCATGTCTTCTCAAAAGAAGGAAACACAAGCCACTTTTTGTGAAGAAATGTCTATCAGGCCTGAGGTACATGGAGTAGGAAAGGGGACTGTTGCAAAAGAGACACCTCAGTCCCAGGAAAGGGGGAAAGTGTGATAAAGAGACTCGGGTTAAATCTGTGTTAATTATGCTTGGCATTGTGCTGATCTAGACTTCCCAAGAGCATGCAGCAAACTCCTTGTCCCCACAAAAACCCTATTTATTAATTTACTGTGAATTCTACTCATTCACATCCAACCAAGTCTTTCAAGGGAGGATCCACAGTTATAGATCGTATCTGGCTTGGACAGTTGACAGGCCGATATCTGCAAATTGTGGCAAGGAGTCTCGGAGAGTCACGAACCAATTAAGCAGACAAATTGTCTCCTGCAGACTCCACTCCTCTTTCACTCCTCTTTTATTTCCTCTGGGAGGATCATTCATCATCCACCTGTGGCCTTACTCTCAAGTCGACCCCTGTTCTTTAGCTGTTCCCTTCATCTGGCAACTCTGCGCATGTGCACACTGGGAACAGGCTCCAGCTGTTCATCTGCCTCACTGATGTCTGACTCTGAAGGTAGCTGATAAGTGGCATATGGCTCGGTCCCCCTCTGCCTCCAACACAGAGCCCTCATCAGAGCCTTCCCCAGACTCCAGGACTGCCCCATGTTTCTCCCCAATCGAATCTACTGCCAGCTTCTCTGGCCACTGGGAGACCACAACAGGTATAAGCTGATCTGGATAATTGCTTTCACGGGCTTTCTACATTCTGTCACATTGCCCTACTAGCAATAAAGATGTTTCTAGAAATCCAGTGGTTCTTGCTCCCTGAGTTTGTCAGTCTTGAGAGTCGCGACCCTTCTCATTTGCCAGAGGGTCTGAATAAGTTCACTGTTTCTCCAGACTGAATAACAGCCATTGGCAAGACAACATGTGCCCATTTTGGTTAGATTTGGAAGTTAGGGCTGGCAACAAGAAAGCAGGGAAAGGCATAAAATTAGATTTGGGGTGACCCATAGTGTGGTAGAACTTGCTGTTCAGCTTGCTATTTTATGCTTGAGCCCACCCCCACACCCCCTGCAATTTGATTATTTTGGTGTGCCTTTATCAAATGTCCTTCCTGAATTAGTATTATTCAGCTGTTGTATATGGTGATGCCTACTAAGCACATTCTCATTTCTTTGTTTTTAGAATTGCTGAACAAAACAGGAAGGGAATCAACCTTTTGTGTTTCATGTTTTATCTAACATTATTCCTAAGTAACATAATTGTCCTGGCCCAGCCTTAGCAGAAACAAGAAACAGCTGCACTGGCAGCTGGTCAGTGGTGGGTTTCAAAAATAGTTCGAACCTACTCTGTGGGTGTGGCCTCTTTTGTGGGAGTGGCTTGCTGCCCATGTGACCGGATGGGAGTGGCTTGCCGCCCATGTGACCGGATATGAAGATGCCGATGACACTTGTCAGAACCACCTTAAATTACCTCACACACAGCACTGGCATGCATAAGAATAGGATGTAAACTTATTTTTTAAAAGGCATCTTTGGTTTCCGTTAAAACAACTTCAACACACGCAATGTTCTGAATGCATCACAAACGCAGTAGTCATCCTTACCTTTCACAGAGACACTGAGTTTTATAAATATGAGCAGGATAGTGTAGAATAATCATATCCAAGGACCAGTGGTGGGTTTCAAATTTTTTTGGAACCTCTTCTGTAGGTGTGGCCTGCTTTCCGGGTCCACTGGTGGAACCTCTTCTAACCGGTTCGGTAGATTTGACGAACCGGTTCTACCGAATAGGTGCGAACTGGTAGGAACCCATCTCTGCAGCTGGTGGACCACAACAATAATTGGAAATAGGGTTACTATCTCTATTCCTTGACACCAGAACATTGTCCTTCAAAATTCCAATCAAAGTGCTTTGGGAATACTCTCAGAAATGAGAGTTTTAAAGTTGGAACACACTCCAAAAATTCAGAAGGACTTATCAAAAACAATATTAAACATGTGCTGAAATCACTAGGCCAGGTCACGTGATTGGTTCCAATTAAACTGATTTATTGTCTATGCCTAGGCACAGGAATCTAATCAACCAACTGGTGAGCACTGTTTTGGTGTTAGATAAGGGTCAATGGAATTCAAGAAGTGTTGGACTTGGTCCATTTGTGTTTATGTAGAGACTCTAGGCTGATTCCTTCTTTGACTTCATCCCCCAGGCTCTTCCACCTCTTTTCCTACATCTTTCAGGCCTTTTGCCAGTGTTAGGTAAGATCCCCGTTGGGAAAGCGAGTACTTTCAGAGAAACATTGTTAGAGTCGTGTTGGAGAACACACAAATCAGCATACAGAGATACTGCAGTTTAAATAGGCTTTTACTTTCGTGGAGAGTCCATCAAACAGTCCAAGTCATACACGGATAAGACAGTCAGTCATCAATATCTTTCAGTTAAGGGATAATCCAAATAACATAGTGCAGTATCATATAATCAGTCCAGTATTCAAGGTTTGCTAACAGTTGCAAAACTTACAATCGCTCACGGCACTTTCTAACAGCCAGGCCCTAGGAAAAAGTCTATCTTCCAGTTTTTGTCCCATTCAATGGAAATGAACATCCATTAATATCCAGATGGCTATTTAACAGGCGTTACATTGAACCAAGACAAAAGTATGTGCATAAAACGTGTGGGGTTTTTTTTATACATAGTTATGAAATTGTATATTGTGCTAAACTATAATGAATATTATATTTAGGTGCCTCAATGGATTTTCTGGCCAATTTTGTGAAATAGATTTGAACGAGTGCAGCTCTTCTCCCTGCTTGCATGGCTCAGACTGTGAAGATCTTATTAATGGATATTTCTGCAGATGTCAGGAAGGTAATAAATGAACAAAATGCTTTCAATTAAGTCTTTTTTATTATTCAAAAATTTAGATTCAAACACACACACAACCCTTTTTATTTTTTTACAAAGGCAATACTTCTTGGAATTAAAAGGTGGAATGTTTGTTTCCCCAAATACAGCATAATATATCAGGAAATCCCTTTTTTTTTTGTTTTTTAGGTGCAAATTGATCTAACCTCTTGATCAAAAAGCATCACAGAAGAAAAATATTTTCCAGTGGAAGCAACCGAATGCACTTAAAATGTTGTCTCGGCTCCAATGGGAAAATTAGTTGTTTTAATTAGCATTCTACACTGGCTAATTCTGCCATGTGTTGGATAGTTTGAATGTTACTGTAAAGTAAATTTGTGGAACAATTTGCATTTGGAATGAGGATAGCTCTTAGAATTAAATGAAGAAAAAGAAATCGTTGTTTCACTATAACACTATATCAGGAGGTTTATTTGAAGTGGAGTAGTGTGTAGAGCTAGCCATGGTGATTTGTAAATCATGGTTTAAAATATGCGCCATTTTCAGAGAATACACATGACATCCACTATTACATCTACACCACACAATCAGTGGTGGGTGTACTTCCTCCCTCCCTCCCTCTCTGTACATTCCATTTGTTGGGGGTAGTTGACAATGTTTCTAAGGAGCATTTAGGAGGGGGTTAATTTTAGGAAAATAGACCACTTTTAATTCACTTTGATAAAAGACAATTTACTTTGGAAATCACTTCAAAGAAGTAAAGCTCGCTAAATTCCCTTGGGGGGAAAAAATGGGAAATTTGTCTTTATTATGGAGAAATAGCAGTCTCCTACCCAAATTCTTTGCTCATAAATCAGTGAAGAATTTCAAAAGGTTATTCATGCCTAACTCCAGCTAATGGAGCATGAGAGCAAAGAACCTAAATCCTAGGTATCTTTCTTCTCAAAGCAGAGACTAAAGGCCCGTTATCAGTAACACAAACACTTTATAATTATAGTATGGATTAATAATTTGTTATTGCAGGCTTGCTACAGCTAGTAAGACACAACCTCTTTATTCAACGGTAGAGTTGGGCCAGCAGCAGATTGCATGTTCCACCACCATCCACTCAAGACCGTGATCTATCACAGCTGCATTTCTTTTTAAAACAATAACAATAACAAAGTTCTGGGAAGCAAACAACCCTTTCAAACTAATTCTTATTTCAATAGTCATTTGCTATACCCAGGTTAGCAATAGCAATAGCAGTTAGACTTATATACCGCTTCATAGGGCTTTCAGCCCTCTCTAAGCGGTTTACAGAGTCAGAATATCGCCCCCCACAGTCTGGGTCCTCATTTCACCCACCTCGGAAGGATGGAAGGCTGAGTCAACCTTGAGCCGGTGAGATTTGAACCGCTGAACTGCAGATAACAGTCAGTTGAAGTGGCCTGCAGTACTGCACCCTAACCACTGCGCCACCTCGGCTCTTAAGGAACTGAGAGAAAAGAGTGCCCTGTAAATGGTTTGAATTATATATCCATTTTTGGAGTACTATGGGAAATAAAAGCAGGATTTTTGGGGGGAAGGGGGTGTCTTTGAGTCAGTGTTGATCTCTGATAATGTCCTGAACTAGTTCCTGTAGTTTTCATGGCATTATTTTTGGAAATGGCTTGTCATTAACTTCTTCCTAAGGCTGAGAGATAGTGACTGGTCCAAAATGACCCAGCAGGCTTCATATCTAATATTCGTGTCTAGAATTCATGGGTACCTTCACTGCTACACCAATATTAGACCAGAAATATATTACATTTTTTTTCTTTCTTCTAACAGGCTGGGAAGGGTTCAGGTGTGAAGAGGATGTCAATGAATGTGCATCTAACCCTTGTGTACATGGAATATGCATCCAGAGGGAACCAGGCTTGGGTTACACCTGTTATTGCACATCTGGATATGTGGTATGAACCAAAATCTTGCTACCGCCACTCAATATGAAGCATGTGCTGTTGAAATTAAACCTTAGCAGAGTCTGCCTCCCATTAAGTTTTCTAATTTGCCTTAAACATGAGATGAGCCCTTAAAAATTAAGTCAACAGATAAGAAAAAGGCCACTGAGGCTTAGTCCTGATTATCTTGGTAGTTTCATTTGTTTAATTGTTCAGCATCCAAATGTATAGAGGTATATGCTCTATTTGAATTGAGCTTTCCATTTTCTTTAAATGGGAAGCCTTAACTTACCTCATTAAAGAAATAGTTAGGCTACTGTGCAAATGATCTGTAGAAGGATGCCACCACAACAATGGCAGATGATGAAGACGATACAGAGCTACCTTAAACTGTTGTTTTCAACCACAGGATACAAGTTATCTTACGAGTCAGCCTATGTGCATATAATTATGAATCAAGTTCATAAACCAAAAGTAATATATTCACCATGTTACCCAAAGGTTTATTCTGTTCTGTTCTGTTCTGCTCTGCTCTGCTGTGCTCTGTTTTTACTCTACTCTACTCTACTCTACTCTACTCTACTCTACTCTACTCTACTCTACTCTACTCTACTCTACTCTACTCTATTACAGATCTATATATTATTTATTTATTTATTTATTTATTCATTCATTCATTCATTCATTCAGTTGGACATTAACTCAAGATATATTAGAATTACTTAGATAAATCTAGCACTTTTTTCATGTTCTAGGATAAATGAACTAAAAGTTTTTCTTTTTTAAAAAAAAAAAATGCTGCTTGAAAAAGTTCTAGAGCCCAAAGTAATTTAGTATGCAGTTTGTAGTATAAGTGCCCAATGGTTTAATTATGTAACAGTTTGAAATTACCAAGAGCGCAAAACCTACATTGGTTCATATCTATGTTTTGAAAACTTGAGCTTCTTATAGAATGAGGTAATTTTGAGAAACAAAGCAAAGAGATGGGCTCATTGAAGTTATTTTATGATAAGGTAAAGGTAAAGATTCTCCTCGCACCTATGTGCTAGTCATTCTCGACTCTAGGGGGCAGTGCTTATCTCTGTTTGAAAGCCGAAGAGCCAGCTCTGTCTGAAGACGTCTCTGTGGTCATGAGACCGGCATGACTCAATGCCAAAGGTGCATGGAACGCTGTTACCTTCCCACCAAAGGTGGTTCCTATTTTTCTACTTGCATTTTTACATGCTTTCAAACCGCTAGGTTGGCAGAAGCTGGGATAAGTAATGAGAGTTCACTCGGTATGCGGAGCTATGGATTTGAACCGCCGAACTGCTGACCTTTCCGTTCGGTAAGCTCAGCATCTTAGCCACTAAGCCACCGCGTCTCTTTATTTTATGATACCATGCTTCAAATCTAAAGTTTTCTGATGGAATTTGTCATGCTTGGTTGTTATTGCAACAGTCATGCAAAAGGTCTTGGCATAATTTTAAAGACCAAACATTTTATAGTGACATAAATGCTGATTTGGAGACAGTGGGAGACAAAAAAAATGTCTATACAGATGCACTTGATATTGTTAAGTGAGCAGTGGCAGCCACAATACTAATAATTTGATACAAGGTCAAGTGAGCTTAATGATGGAAATAAACTTCTAAAGAAAAACTGTTATGCTCTATAAGTGAGTAATTTTCTGAAGAATTCCTGCAGATCAGAGGATGGAAAGTCAGGGAAAAGATAAGAATGTGTCCTGTGTTATAATTCTGAAGAAACACAGGGATTTCTTTTTCATGAATCTCCTATTCTGAACATATTTACTCTGAAAGATTGAACTCACTTGAAGGAGCGAAGAGATATAAGTTGACTAAGATTGAGATCATTTGAAGAAATAGCTAGAGAATATTTACCACTCCTCAAATTATATTCTAATTGATAACCAGCACATTGCCACATTGTTGCTGTTGTTGCAACGCTATATTGAAGGCTTTAAAAATAAATACTATGAGGAAAACTAAACTACGTTATGTCATATAATGTAACATGTCTACTTAGCAATACTCTGCAATGTTTGCTTTACCCAAGAGTAGACTGCAATATGTCTAGCTACTACCTGCTTGGGAAAGATGAGGCATTAGCGGATCGCATATATAAAGTTAAAAAGGAGAAAGAAAGGTGGTTTTGAAGCTGGTGTGACATAAAGTCTTAGTTTACATACTTCTCCATCCACTTGAAATCAATCTCCAAGGAGCCCGTTTTGACATTGAAAAGCAGATGATAGCAATAGTTAGGCTTATATACCGCTTCATAGGGCTTTCAGCCCTCTCTAAGCGGTTTACAGAGTCAGCATATTGCCCCCAACAACAATCTGGGTCCTCATTTTACCCACCTCGGAAGGATGGAAGGCTGAGTCAACCTTGAGCCTGGTGGGATTTGAACAGCCAAACTGCTGAACTGCAGTCAGCTGAAGTAGCCTGCAATGCTGCATTTAACCACTGCGCCACCTCGGCTCTAATGATTTGGAGACAAAGCTCTTCTTGGCATGTCAACCTGCTGAGAAACTCTAGGAATGAAACCTGACATTCTTTGATTGGAAGTCAAAACACCATAATTGCATTACAGCACGCAAGCCAAAGTCTACTCCATAAAATCAGTGCAGGCCAAAGCGCTCGATAGGATTACATTAATTTTGGGGGAAGCATTCTGCCCGCTTTAAATAGACAGCGTTTGGAAAACAAAAAGAAAAGTCATAATCCAATTATTTAACGTGACTTATCAAAATGCAAATGGCCTTCCAAATGACATTTTAAAAACTTCTCCTTCCAGGGTGAGCACTGTGAACTTAATTACAACGACTGCTTAATGAAAACCTGCCCTGCTGGATTTCTCTGTCTGGATAGAATCAACAGTATTTCTTGTTTGCCTGAGACCCCCAATGAAGTCCAAAATATTTCTAGCATGGAATGGGTATCTCCAACCGAACCACTGGAGAGAGAGCTCTCACAGGCTCCGCCAAGCTACTTGTCTGCTGATGTTTCTGGTTTTCAAAGGTTCACAGGTGAGTGGGAGGTAATCCTTGTTTAGTAACATCCCCATTTAGCGACTGTTTACCCTTACAACAGTGATAAAAGAAGTAATTTTGTGACTAGTCCCTTCATTTATGATCGTCACAGTTCTGTAATCCAAAACAAAGTTGAAATAAGATATGCACAGTTGTGGTTTCACTTCCTTTAATGATGGACTTTGCAGCCATAATTATACTTGCTAAAGGAGGACTAGGTGTTCTGACCCCCCTCGTCCCACACCAACACACACTCCGAGCCAAAGATAAGTTACGGCATTTAATTAACAGACAGACAGGTCCTTGGCAGCAAACTGGCACAGACAAGCTTGGGCAGCAATCCAGCACAGATAAGGCTTGGCAGCAATCCAGCCTGCCAAGCTCACAGTAATGTTCTCCGACATTCATTCCTGCATTGACTTCTGCAAGAGGGGTGTGTGCACAAGCAGTCCTTTTATAGTCTGGAGAGGAGCCTAATGACCACCAGCTGAGTGCAATTACCTCCTGTACTTGTGCAACTGTTCCTGACACCTATTAGCTTTTTGGTGCCGGACATCCAGGAACAACTCACTGCTGACCTCAGGCTCACACTCCCTTGTCTCTTCCCCAATGGTCCAAGGCTCAGACGCCTCCTGGTGGCCAACCAGCCTCTCTGCGCCCTGCTCAGAGTCGGAACCCTGTCCAGGGTCTTCCACACCCTCCAGAGCCGACTCATAGGGCCCCTCGCTGTCGGAGTCTGGTGGCAGCTCCAACCGCACCTGCTGGGCCACAACAACTAGGTGTATTCTTTTCTCAGTCCTACAGAATAGAATAGAATAGAATAGAATAGAACAGAATAGAATAGAATAGAATAGTTCTTTATTGGCCAAGTGTAATTGGACACACAAGGAATTTACTGTGGATTTGGAATCAAGTTTTTCCATGACGTTCTTTAAACCTAATTGGAGCCTAGCCGATATGAGCAGATTTATACACCTCTTAATATGTGCCTGCCTCCACTGTCAGCATAAGTAACTTGTGACTGGAATTCAAATAATTGTACTTAGCTATTGAGAGTGACTGTGTGAACCCTGTGCCTTTCTTTTCCTGGCTTGTATCTTTATTTGTCTGCACTTTTTCCATCCTCTTGATAGTTTTGTACGTAAGAGTGTCAATAAGAAACTCTTCAGGGTTTCCCCCCCTGTTTCTTTGTTTCTCAATGATTTACAATGAAAAAGACTTGGATAGCAGAGAAACCATTAAAAATGGAACAGAACCATAAATGCGGAAGCTAATATTGATTGTCACATGCCCACGTTCATTTATTTAACTGTAGATACTGCAAAAACATTTGTGCAATGTTGTCTTGTTCAGCTAAACTTTCAGGGGCTTTTGTCAATTTTTTTAAGCTAAGTCATATTTCTTCTTGATATTGATAAGTAAATTGAATGTGACCCAATTAGTAAATATCATTATCTGGGTAACTTTTCCAGCTCATCATGTTAGCCTTTCAAGTTCTCTATGGGAAAGATATGTAATTTATTCTTTTTATATTGATTCTCAAAGAACAATTTGATTTAGCAAATTTAATACATTTCTTCCAAGCAATGCTTTCTTTTTTTCCTTTTCTTTTTTTTGCTACTTTCTCCCAATGTGAATAATGGGAGGGTCTGCTTTTAGTCAGCTCTTGAGGTCACTAAAATCTTTCTTATACTTTTATTAAGAATGTGATTTACGGAGTTGTATTTGTCTGCTATGGGATGCCTGGGTGAGAATTAATGGTTTTCAGGTAGCAATGCAATTTGCTGCCGATCCAGCCTAGGGCCAAAGCTCTTCATTTTTTATTTTCTTCTAACTTTCCCCCTTACTTTTTATCCTCTAAAGGCCTGCAAAATGCTGGCTTCCTCAGCCATGGCAGTCTTGCATTCTCTAGCATAGCAAAATTAATGTCCAGCATATCATTTAACGGCTAAGGTCTAAGATCATTAACTACCATTGCGAGTCTTCAGCAGCATGCTCTCTCTCTCTCTCTCTCTCTCTCTCTCTCTCTCTCTCTCTCTCTCTCTCTCTCTCTCTCTCTCTCTCACACACACACACACACACACACACACTCCCTCTCCCTCCTTCCCTCTCTCTGAATGCATCCTCACTACACAATTGTGGAGGTTTCTATGGCTTTTCTCAACCAGAATGAAGTCTGACACACCGCTGAGCTATGGGCAATGATTGATAATCCCAGCAATTTAACACTAGTCTTGCTCTCTCACAAGATGAGTGTGATATGACCTCATTTATCACAGACTCCTTAATGACAACTCCTGTTCCCTCTGTGTGAAGTTTGTCAGTGGGGAACCATAACAGTCTTGTTTTATCTGCCGTAGACATTAGTTCCGTAATTAGTAACGTATCAGGCACCAAGGTTGAATTAAACAGCCACTCATTACATCCCCCCCCAGATCCCAGCCCATGACTGTATATTGAATTTTTTTCCCCCAAAGTTGCCTCAAGAAAACAGTAGAGAGCGATCAGCTGTTTCTCTAGCGGGCAACAAGTGGATTTCATTAAATGGGCCAGTGTTTTTCCATAAGAAATAATCAATTTAGAGAATATAGGTTGTTTTATCGTACCATTTCAGCAGGTTCAAAAAGTCAGAGCTTCCTCATGCTTGTACACATATTATAGTTTCATATTTCAAATAACGTTTCCAAGGCGTTAAATTGCAGTTTGATTTTTCTTTAAAGAACTTAAACCAAACATTTAGAGGGAGGAGAGTAGGATTCCATAGCAGATATAAAACTCTCAACTGAATTGTCAGATCAAGCTCTGCATGGTGAATATCCCTCTCTTTATAAGGCATTCTAAATGAATTCAGTTATACTAATCAGCCGGTATGCGTTAATGAGTTATATAGCTGTTAAATCTGGGCATTCATTTGTTTTGTGCATGTCAAATAAGCATCCTCAGTGAAGTTCACAAATCTTTCCTAACTTGCTGGAAGAAAGAAGGTATGGAAGAATATGGTCCAAGTCAGTGGTGGGTTTCAAAAATTGTTCAAACTTACTCTGTGGGTGTGGCCTCCTTTGTGGGAGTGACTTGCCACCCATGTGACCGGATGGGAGTGGCTTGCCGCCCATGTGACCGGATATGAAGATGCCGATGACACTTGTGAGAACCACCTTAAATTACCTCACACACAGCACTGGCATGCATAAGAATAGGATGTAAACTTGTTTTTTAAAGGGCATCTTTGGTTTGCGTTAAAACAACTTCAACACACACAATGTTCTGATTGCACCACAAACGCAGTAGTCATCCTTACCTTTCACAGAGGCACTGAGTTTTATAAATATGAGCATGGTAGTGTAGAATAATCATATCCAAGGACCAGTGGTGGGTTTCAAAAACTTTTGGAACTTCTTCTGTAGGTGTGGCCTGCTTTCCGGGTCCACTGGTGGAACCTCTTCTAACCGGTTCGGTAGATTTGACGAACCAGTTCTACCGAATAGGTGCAAACCGGTAGGAACCCACCTCTGCAGCTGGTGGACCACAACAATAATTGGAAATAGGGTTACTATCTCTGTTCCTTGACACTAGAACATTGTCCTTCAAAATTCCAATCAAGGTGCGAACTGATAGGAACCCACTTCTGGTCCAAGTACACCTTAACTGAAAACAAACACAAAGTTCATGTGCATTTAGTCAGTTGTACAGTAACTGCCCTTCCACAAATCATCTCTTTAGAGAAGAGGTCTCAAACTCAGTTTCATTGAGGGCCGAATCAGAGCTGTGATGGGGAGCCCGGGTGTGTGGCTGACTGAGTGGGTGTGGCCAACTGGGTGGGCATGGCCAGCTTGACGCCACTCCCCAAACTTCTGGCATGTTTCCTCTTCACACTGGTAGACCGGGCGGAAGCTACATTGGCCCAATCTTTCCTCTTCACACTGGGTAGGCAGGTATCACGCCTGCTTTAGAACCACCATTTTCAATAATCTCAGTCTCACGGAGATCTAGCATGTATTTGGCAACGCATATGAAACAGTAAGGGGATACTGCAGGATCCAGTGGAAGAAAGTTATCAGTGCCTCAAGACTATAGCAATAGCAGTTAGACTTATATACCGCTTCATAGGGCTTTCAGCCCTCTCTAAGCAGTTCACAGAGTCAGCATATTGCCCCCAACAATCCGGGTCCTCATTTCACCCACCTCGGAAGGATGGAAGGCTGAGTCAACCTTGACCTGTTGAGATTTGAACCGCTGAACTGCAGATAGCAGTCAGCTGAAGTGGCCTGCAGTACTGCACTCTAACCACTGCGCCACCTCGGCTCTATATCACTTCTACTCTGAAAAGCAACATAGTTTAATTTATTAGGTGCTTATAACTAAGTGCAGTACATAGAATAAAACAAATGATGCAGAAATATGTAAAATAATAAAGACGACAAGTCCATGTTATACAAAGACATCAATTCAGAGAAGGATATTGAACTTCCTATTAAACATGCAGGCATTTATCAGATCAGCTTTGGTTATGAATCTCTGTTGTTGATAGGACATTTTCTTCTGCTTTAGCTGATCAGTGGCTCTCTGATCAACATCATTTTGCTCACATTTCGGTGCCACGGGATTTATTATTGGATGAAAAACAGGCTCTCCATTCTGCTTTAGTAATAATAGGTAGTGCCTCACCTGTGAACTAAGAGAAAGGAGAAAGTTATAATAGATCTGAATAAAAATGGCCTGGTCTTGGAAATTGGAGTTCATGAATGCATACAAGGATGCATAGGTAGGAATTTAAGGGCTAAAATGTATGTCAGAACATATTAATTGGTATAATCTAACCTGTTCTGAATACATATTTTTTAAAAATCCTACAAAGGTAGTGAGATTTGCACAACCTCCGGTGAATGGTGACAATGGAAGAACCAGAATTGAGATGTAGGGAAATAGTGAATTTTCTGAATGGAAGCAATCTAAGGGAAATGTTATTCTGATATAAAAATGAATGGGTAGGAACAAGAAGAAATGATGTGCGGAGAAAATTACTGGGCTATTTAGAAACCCAGGTATGAATTAGAGCAGCAACTGCTTTGTGCATATATCATTTAAGCATAAACCTGGGTAAATGTGTGCATAGCAAAGGTGTTGGAACATTACTGAGATAATTTTTGGTTTACACCCAGCATACTCCCTGCTAGTCCCTTTATCGGGATCAGTACAAGCAAATGTGCCACTCAGTTCAGGTAGGAAAAAAATATATAGCTTAACATTTATTCATTATTAACATTCAAAAGTTACCTAGAAAAAAATTGACAAAACGTCTGATCTACATTACATTAGTCGCAGTGGTGCAATGGTTAGAGTGCAGTACTGCAGGCTACTTCTGCTGCCTGCTGGCTGCCTGCAATTTCGCAGTTCAAATCTCACCAAGCTCAAGGTTGACTCAGCCTTCCATCCTTCTGAGGACCCAGATTGTTGAGGGCAATAGGCTGACTCTATAAATCACTCAGAGAGGGCTGAAAAGCACTGTAAAGCAGTATATAAGTCTAAGTGCTATTGCTATATGCATCTAACTACAGCTATATAAAAAAGCATATAATTTTTCAGAAGCAAACAGTTCCTCCCAAGTGATACCTATTTTTCAAAGACATTCAATTTTTTTTAGCAGTGGACTCTGTAACTTTTGCAGCTTTTGACCATTTTCAATACCATCCATTCTTCTCATCAGAACTATATGCCACAGAGTCACAGGTATTTGTTCTGAACCCCCCTCTTCCTATTCCAAAGCATGCTGAGACAAAGATACTTCAAGGATTTATTAACACACAGTGCAGACCTTGGCAGCAATCCAGCACAGACTAACCTTGGCAGCAATCCAGCCTGCCAAGCTAGCCAGGATAGCTTCTCCAACTCTAGTAAATACGTTGACTCCTGCAATGAGCGTGTGGAAAGTCATTCCTTTTATAGTCTTGAGAAGAGCCTAATTACCACCAGCTGAGTTCAATTATCTCCTGTAACTGCGTAACTGTTCTTTACGCCTATTAGCCCTCCATTGCCGGGCATCCAGAACCAACTCCCTTGTCTCCTCCCCACTGCTCCAATGCATGACGTCAGGATCACACTCCCTTGTCTCCTCCCCACTAGTCCAAGGCTCAGGCGCCTCCTGGTGGCCAACCAGCCTCTCTGCGCCCTGCTCGGAGTCGGAACCCTGTCCAAGGTCCTCAACATCCTCCAGAGCCGACTCATAGGGCCCCTCGCTGTCAGAGTCTGGTGGCAGCTCCAACGGCTCCTGCTGGGACACAACAGATATTTATGAAATAACTATAGTATGTTGTATTTTAAAGTTGAACATGTAGTTAGGCATGAAATAAAATAAATGTCTCCTTCAAGTTTAACTCCTGGTGACCTCATGGCTATAACCAGAGGTGGGTTCCTACCGGTTCAGACCAGTTCAGTCGAGTAGGTAGTAACTCAGCCAGCCACACCCCGTAACCAATTCTATCAGCAGTGCCATAGGCAGCACCACCTAATTTTTTACTACTGCACATGTGTGCCTGTGTGCCTGTGTGCGAAGCGTGCGCCCCGAAGCGCGTCCTTGAGCGAACTGGCAGTAACAGAAGCCAGAACCCACCCTTGGCTATAGCTATAATATCTATAGAAGCATCAACAATGGGTAGCAATATGAATATGGTTTCCCAATGTCTTATTATGGGATATTCATTTAATTTTCAAGTCTTAAGCATGGATATTTCATCCAAATACTCAACAATGTTTATAGACATTTTACCTTTAGTAGCAATTTTCACTTCAAATATTGGTCAATCTAGAACAGGAGTGTCAAACTCACGGACCCACAGGCCAGATGCGTCACATGCTGGCCCCGCCCTTGCCCAGTTTAGCGAAGGGGGAAAAAAATCCCAATACATCACGTAACAAAGTGAGTTTTACACCCCTGGTCTAGAAAACAGGAGACTGTGAGTTCTAATCCTGCTTTAGACAGCTGGCTGGCCTTGGGCCAGTTGTTTTCTCTCAACTGAAGGAGGAGGTAATGGCAAACCACTATTGAAAAATCTGACCAAGAAAACTGCAGAATTGAACATGATTGAATGAAAAAAAAGGTTTATTGCCTAGTATGCATGTGCATGCTTCTACTGTAACTACGGTCATTGATATTCTAAAGTTTGGCTTTAGCAGTGATGCCAGATTTGTTATTATTATAGATTTCCTGGGATTTGACTTTGTTTGCAAGAGATGGGTCATATACATAGTTTACAACAACTCAACTTCACTGGCATTTCGATTCATTAATTGCTAAGGCTGGGCGGGTGACTGTTAGTGGCCAATAAGCTTTCTTTGAGTTAATTTTGGGTTTCTGAGTTTCATCTTTGTAAGTGAGGTTATGACCTAAATGCCGCTGGTTTACAGACTACACTTGGAACAATCAACCTGTTTAGTATCATACTGAATAGCTGCCACAGCAAAATAATGAAGGAGTAACCTAGCATGCTTTTACTTTGATTTAGGGATGAACTATTGCCCCAGAAAGCTTTTTGATGGGCTCTAACTTTGAAACACACATCACAGCTTATTGCTTCGTGCTGGGCCGCTCCCATTTTTACAAAGGAAGCGTTGCCCATGTACACTTACACAGAATATAACATAAATGTATTACGTTATTTTCCAGTTTAAAATGCAGAGTGAAATATGCTGCTAATTTAGATTAAACTGTCTCCTATTATCAAGTGTCATTCACAGTTTATAGTAGAGAGATCTTATATTAAATCATATCAGCCATAGTCTTTTATTGAAAATTTTTGAAAAAAAGATTTTTACAAATATTTACCTCCCCTTCCCCACCCGAGCCCACCCAAGCCCACCCCCCCTCCCCCCAACTTCCCAGAACAGATACAGGGTATAAATCTTTAACAAAGATATTCTAAAATAAACTTAAAGAAAGTTAGTATCATCTTTCATTTGTGCTTTAACTCCTCTTTTGTTAAGCTAACTATAAAGAAATTATATCGTTCCTCGCTTTTTCAGTCATAAACTATCTGGAATTTCTTAGTCCCGTATTTATTTTGAATATAATCAATCCATCTTCTCCACTCCAGTTTATATTTCTCATTTGAGTGGTCCTTAAGATATGCTGATATTTTAGCCATCTCTGCTAAGTTTGTTACTTTTAATGTCCATTCTTGGATAGTAGGCAAATCTTCCTTCTTCCAGTATTGCGCCACCAACAGTCTTGCTGCCGTTATTAAGTACAAAATCAAATTAGTCTCTATAACAGTACAATCAATAGTTATACCTAACAAAAATAACTGAGGAGTAAACTTTATCTTTTTTTAAGAACATTTTGCATAAGTACATTTAACTACATATCCACCATATTTTTATCCAAAATGCTGTAACCTTTTTAAAAAGTCCACCCTATATGGTAATACGTAGCATCAACACAATCACATCTCCAGCATTTAGGTTGTAAATTTGGATACATACAGGCCAGTTTTTTAGGATCTAAATGCCATCTATAAAACATCTTATAAAAGTTCTCTCTCAAATTCTGGGCTTGTGTGAATTTTACATTTCTTACCCATATCTTTTCCCATGATATCAGCCATATTCTTAAGTTCTGATCAATCAATCAACCAATGTTTTTGATTACTTCAAATGGCAGTTTAATAAATAAAGTATGTCTCTATACATGCATGCATGCACGCATGCATGCATACATTCATGCATGCATGCACACAGACAGACAGACAGACAGACAGACAGACAGACATACCTTTCAAGAGTTGAGTGCTTTCCATATCATCAATGTCCTTCAGTGTAGTTTGGATTGATTAAGGCTACGCCATTAGAACAGCTGTGGTACAGAGGTGGGTTTCTGCTGCTTCGGCCCAGATCGGGCAAAACAGTAGTGGCAGCAGTGGGAGGCTGCACATGCACAGAAGCATCACGCGCACGAGCAAACCAGTAGTAAAAAAAAAAAAATGGAAACCCACCACTGCTGTGGTCCTAAGATATTCTTGAATTTCAGCATGGCTAGTAGTGAGAGTAGAAGGGAGATACAGTTTAACAACATCTGGAAGTCAGACCTATTACCTAAAGCCACTCAAAGGGAAGCTGAACACAGGATGCATAAAAACTATCCGAAGGGACTATTTTACAGAGGGAAACATTAAACTGTCTCTCCCATACTATATCTCATCTATTTCTCCTCAAAAACCATCCACTCATCCAGTCCCACCTCCCAACTAAGGCTGATTATAGGATTCGTAATGTCAACCTGGCCTCATATGAGTAGCAGATATCAAAGTAGGTGTATTCATTATCAAGAAAGCAAACTGTGTAATTAAGATAATATTCTGGTTTGTCATATTTCTCATGAACGTCAAAGAATGTGAATTAAAACAAAGCAAATAATGCAAGTGAACTTTCTGCTAAACTGAATTTAAGCTAGCTTAAATGGCATTTTTCCTAGGAGTGGAATTCTTCAGAGTGAAACTTTTGGCATCGCTAAGAAATCAGTATTAATAGGAAATCTATCCTAATGCATCTCAAGCACATCAGATGATTGGAATAATTTAAATTTACTCCATGGACATTATTTTGAGCGTGAATGGGAACCACCATGAGCAAAATGTTACCTTGGTTTTTGCTGTTTGGCCAGGGTTATTGAAAATATTAAAGTGATGCTCACCAATATGAGTAAATCATGTGTGCCAAATTCCATATTGGCTTGTGGCAGGCATCATTATTATTTTTTAGATAAGAAGTAATTATGGTATAGTACTCTTGCTATTTTGTAAAGCAAAAAGTCATTAAAATTGGATGAATTAGAAAGGCTGAACAAAGAAGAAAACGAATGCCTTTCAATTGTCATGTTGTAGAGAATTGTTAACCACACACAGAGAGAGACATGCAAACACAGAGCAAATAAATTGTTACTAGGTAAATTAAAATTAAAATGGAGCTTCAAGTGAAGAAGTAGTATTGTCTAAAATCCCACATCATTTCTGTTTGGAGTTCACCTTTACAATAATGGAACAGAATGGAACAGAACAAAAGAGAACAGAACGGAATATTCTTTATTGGTGAAGTGTGATTGGACACACAAGGAATTTGTCTCCAGTGCATAACCTCTCATATTATATAATCATAAGATACCAATAGGAGCTGTGTGATGACCCAGGGTGTGGCATGAAAACAACACAGCCAGAGAACAGGCCTAACTCCCCTTTATTGCTCCAACTTTGCCCCCAAATCTCCCTACGTTTACTGCAAGTCCTGGAGTCTCTGGCTGCAAATAGTCCAGTAAGCCAGGTTAGCCAAACAGTAACCAGGGTCAGAAGTTCAGGGAAGCAGGAAAACTGGGCAAGCCCCACAAGGCAGAGCATAGAGCACAGTAATCTGCAAGTTCACACAAGGCTTCACATATTCAATGCTTGTTCCCAAAAAATGCCACTCACACTGGCACCTCCTTACATCTCAGTCACCAGGTATGCCTTATGAAGGGGATTTCAGTCTATGTTGGTCTTGCCTTCTCTCTTCTCTCCATGCTCTAGGATCAGGAGAGGGTGGTCCTTGCTCTTCACCTGAGCTTTGTCTCTCCTGCTCCTCCCTATTTGCAAGCATTTCTAATCCTGAAAAGCCTTTCCCGGACCGATTCTGCCCTTCCCCAGTTTCCTCCAAGGCCAATGGAGCCACCCTCTCGATCTCTGTTGGTTCTTGTCCCAGCTCATCTGTCCCCCCTGCAGATTCAGACTCTGACAAGGGCATGACAAGCTGGTAGTAGAAAAGATGAGAAGGATAATAATATTAATAATAACATTAATATTAATAACAATTATTATTATACAATTGTATCACAGCGGCAAGTTGTTTTGCCAGATTTGGCATTGGTTACTAGTCAGGCCCCATTATAAATTGCGGCACAATTCAGTAGCACAAATGATCAATTGGAATTTGTGCAAAAATTATAATATTAAAATAGCAACAAACTGGTGGGAACATCAGCCTGAAAAAGTCACCGAAAATCAGATGGTCAAGATCTTGTGGGATTTTCGTATACAAATGGACAAAACACTGGCACATAATACACCAGACATCACACTGGTTGAGAAAAATAAGGTTACAATCATAGCCATCGCAATACCAGGTGATAGCAGGTCGACGAGAAGGAATATGAAAAAATCGCGAAATAGCAGGACTTTAAAGTTGAAGTTCAACGACTATGGCACAAACCAGCAGTGGTAATTCCAGTGGTAATTGGCACACTGGGTGCTATTCCAAAAGCACTGGAATTACATTTAAAACAGTTAAAAATTGACAAAATCGCCATCAGTCAAATGCAAAAAGCTGCACTGCTTGGATCTGCACGCATATTACGAAAATATGTTACAACGTCCTAGGCCCCTGGATGGGGCCCGACTAGTAATCAATGCCAAATCCGGCGAAACAACTGGCCACTGTGATACAATTCTGTTGTTGCAAACAACAACAACAACAACAACAATAACATCCTTAGAAATAAGATAGTACTGTGATAATTAGGTATTCAAGCGGAGAACTTCTAAATGCACTTCCAGATTGTGGACTTGGGACCAGAGTTAGTGGAAAATGCTAGACTATTATTTGTAAAAGTTCCAGAAGATCATGCTTCATTGGAAAAGTGTTTTGCTAACAGGGGAAGACTCATTTCATGATACATTGATTTGTGGCAGGATCTTGTGCTATTTGTTTACATTGATAAAATACTTCCATTTGAAAAAGCATACACATTCATATGTAAAATATATATATATATATATATATAGCCCTTCAATTTCGTTTAAGAATATTTCCACCCATGCTTGAAAATTCCAGAAATGTTTAATTAAGAACACTGTGTCTTGGCAATATAGTATATACACACTTTGCAGAGTATTGTATGTTATTATAGGTTTAGATATCACAGTTCCTGCCTGCATGGACATTTGGTATATATGTAGAAAATTATTGCAACTGTAATGCAGAATGTTCAGTTTCTGCTTGCACTGTTATTATGGAAGCAGCTGCTGCTAAGAAAAATGGATGGTAGTCTAACGTGAATTTATTCGTGTGCATCTACATTTAATACGTACATTCTGCAAAGCTTCAAATGAGTGATTTGATTCAACGGAGCATTGACTGAATCGAAGCAAATTAAATTGAACTGAATTCAAAGCAGAATCAGGAATGGTGGCAGGGTCCTATTTAAAAGCAACAAATTGAACTGGGTAGTTCTAAAGCATTTTGAAGATTTTTATGACTTGTCATATGTTGCTTCTGGGATTCTAAGAGCTAGCATTCAAAGTTGCAACATCTGTCCTGTATATCAGTGGGGTCTCCAAACTTGGCAACTTTAAAACTTGTGGACTTCGACCAGGGGTGGGTTTCTCGCCTCGTTCCAACCGGTTCGGTTGGAATGGGGCCGGTGGTGTCCTCGTGCAAGCGTGCGATGCATGCATGCGTACTAGCGTCTGCGCGATGCTCCAGCTGCTCCTGGAGGATTGCGCATGTGTGGAATGCGCAGAATTGTATGCGTCCTGCGCATGTGTGGAAGCGCAGAACTCGTCAAAACCGGGTGAGGACCGTAGGCGGGCGGGCGCGCCCTTTGCCGTTCCCGGAAGTTACTTACTTCCGGGTTCGCCAACCAACCGGTTCGCAGGGACCGCCGCAAACCGGTTGAAACCCACCCCTGACTTCGACTCACAGAATTCCCTGGGCGAAATTTAGTACAGCAACAGTTCCATACAGGGGAATGGGAGCTGGTGAAGATGGATGGTGGGTTCTCTCTGAAATTACATGAGGTTTATTATCTCATTCAACTCTGCTTGTCTCCTTGTGGGATGAGACATTCTTTTGTTTTTCTGTTTGCCTTGTCTTTTCCGATTTCATCTAATGGGATTGACTTGTTTTACAACTTATTCTGTGCTGGGAAAGGAAAGATGGAAGATACGATTATGTTTATAAAGCAGAAACATATTTTGTATGTTTATGTTTTAAAACAGAAACATGATGCCCTTTTAGTTCTTATTGGCTTACTCTAATATACGAGCTTTACCATTGCATGCATCTTCCCCAAAATCCTTACATCCATGAAAATCTATGTATCTCTGACCAAATTCTGGATTTCTGTTTCTGCCTAAAAGCAATTCTTTCACTCCTTTTATTTATTCTGCTTCATTTCCCTTTATGGAACTGTCATTGTACTACTAGCATCTGTTGATAGTTGAATCATAGCTTCCGTCTATATGGCCTGTAAGAGCCTCTGGTTGATTTTGCCTTTTCTTTTTGGGGCAATAAAAAAGGCTTTACATTTTTTTTAAAAAAAAGTCTCCCCATCCTACTCTCCAAAAAAAGAAATAAAATACATTTTATTTACTGCTATAAACAATAGAAATTGCATCCAAATACCTCAGAAATTTCCAAATGCTTATTATTCATATGAACGAGTGAGCCATCTTCAAATGAAGTACTCACTGACCATTTGTTAATGTTTTTGCAAATTGCTTATTGACCTGGCTCTAAGCATATCATGCTATGAGCTTCATTCACTTTCTTAGCTCCCAGCACCTTTAATAAACTTTCATTTCACTTCCTCATTTTCAGTTGAGCTCTTATATGTATTCAAGGATGATCAGTCTAGGAATGTGGCCTCTTGAATCACATTTTATTTTTACATTCTATACATCAGCATTGAGACCTTCCCACATGACAATGAAGCACTAATATTTACCAAGATTATTCTGACAAGCACTGGGTTATTCAGTTTAAGATTATGAATTGGAGGTTGAGACCTTCCAGCAGTTTACACCCTGCTGACATGCTGGACAGGCCATGTTGCAAGGATGCCAGACCATTGCATCCCTAAACAGCTCCTCTATGGTGAGCTGTCTCAAGGAAAGTGATCGCACGGGGGACAAATGAAGTGATGCAAAGACACTCCTTCAAGTCCCTGGATATCGACACCACCTCCTGGAAAACCCTGGCACAAGATCGATCGACATGGCGCGTACGCTGATCCGCCAAGGCTGCCAGACATCTGAGGACAGAAGAACAACCATAGGACAAGACAAGCTAGCATTCTGCAAAGTCGGAGCTACAAATTCCGCAACAATGGTGCTCACATGTCTGCCTGACATGTGACAAAACATTCCAAGCCCATGTAGGCCTCACCAGCCATCTGCAGCAGTGGTGGGTTGCCAACTTTTTTACTACCAGTTCGGGCATGCCCCCACACGCACTCGTGTGCGCACGATGCTTTTCCGCATGCACAGAAGCGGCCGGGCAGGTGGGTGGAGCCTCCTGCCGCCACTACTATCAGTTTGCCTGATCCTGGCTGAACAAGGATCAGCTCACCTCTGATCTGTGGACACATCGTGGACAGCCCACAACCTGTTAGATGTCAAGGTCCTTTTCCGAACAAGATGGACGAACATCATGACTTGGAGGTTAAGACTTGCATTTATGGAGGTAAGCTTGTTAAGTTAAAACCTACCATTTGTGTTGTGTCTCTTTGTTGTGTTGTATTTTCCTGTGCCAATATGCTTCTGTTCCTTCTGATAATTAATAAGAATATGGCCCAAAACCTGCAACTCTGACAGAGCTCATCTCACTGAGGCATGAGTTCAGTGATGGGATTCAGCAGGTTCGCACCTATTCGGGAGAACCGGTTCGTAACTTTCTAAGCAGTTTGGAGAACCGATTGTTGGAAGAAATATCCTTTTGTTTTTTCCCACTTTACAGAGCTAATCCTGTAAAGAAGGCAGGAAGGAAACATTCTGGTGTTGTTTCTAGCCTAATCTTTATTGCCCTGCTTACAGAAACTGCCTCTCCGGTTAACCCTTATGACATTGTAACAACTAAGGTGAAGCGCCCATCTACATGAGTTGGCCAAGGCGACATTGTCACATGACCACCGAGCTATGCCTACCCAGCTGGTCATTATAGCAGAGAACTGATTGTTAAATTATTTGAATCCCACCACTGCATGAGTTGGACCAGCAACACTAGAAACTATCCTGTTGCTTTCGACTAACATTTAACCAACCACCTGCTTAGCCTCCGGAAAGCATATTTACTGCTATTGAAGATATGTTTCTATTAATGGGGCTTGACTTTCATTTCTCTTCCCGAGGCCTGTGGTATTTTAAAATATTCTACTCTGTGTCTTTCCTTGACTCTTCATGTGTTGTTGAAAATCCACAGGAAATTTTTTTAAAAAAAGATGTGTTAAAAAAAATATATATTCTTCCATGGTATTTTTCAAGCCAGCCTTATAAGTTTCTCTGATTTCCCACCTCCTTTACTAGACAATGCTTCAATTACATGTTAATAAATGAAAACAAATGTGAACCTTTTGTAGTTGTGTCAGAATGTTGTCTTCTTAATAAGGAAAATTGTCAAAACAAGAAGCAGCATTGGGCTATTTCAAACCTTTAATATTTTAGCTGCTCACAGTCATTTACAATAAAATCCCTGGTTAAATAATGTATGAGAAGAGCTTAACTTTACACTATTAATATTAATAAATACTTATATAGCAGCAAGCAAACAACCAGGCTTCAAAGCAAGTGTTGTTTCTTTCCTTTTTCAACTGAGATCCGACCCAGATTACAGGTCAGACAATGCTATGAACGCTAATATAGAATTTTCATTCTAGTTTCTATGAAACGGCACCATGTTGCTTGAATATATGAAATGCCATACCCCAAATAATGCATTTGTCCCACTTTCTAAATTATTACTTCATACAGAAATTGTCCCAAAATATTTATTATGTTTATTTCTTCAACCAGACCACCAAGTTGTCATCTAGTTGTACGTTCAACTGAGCTTCTTGTACATTCAGGAGCTCTCACACATGATTCTCAAAAAGAAAGGTGTTTTTATTCACTGAAACATCAAGTGCATTGAACCATTTCCCAATAGTCTTCTGGGCAGAGGAGAATTAAAAAAAGTATCCAGTTCTAGAAATTGTATTAGTTTGACAGTACCCTCCCATGAGTTGATATACGTACACTCTCTCAGAGCTGGCATTATGTCAGAATTCTCACTTAGGTATTAGATGTCTTAGATTCACAACTTTGGAAAATCCTGCTTTTCTGGAGTAATATGAAGTAAATATTGTCTTCTATAGTAATTGGAACAGTGGTGGGATTCAGCCGGTTCGTACCTATTCGGGAGAACTGGTTGTTAACTTTCTAAGCAGTCCGGAGAACCAATTGTTGGAAGAAATCTCCTTTTGATTTTTTCCCACTTTGCAGGGCTAATCCTGGAAGGAAGGAAGGAAGGAAGGAAGGAAGGAAGGAAGGAAGGAAGGAAGGAAGGAAGGAAGGAAGGAAGGAAGGAAGGAAGGAAACAAACATACATTCTGGTATTTCTAGCCTAATCTTTATTGCCCTGCTTACAGAAACTGCCTCTCCGGTTAACCCTTATTACATTGTAACAGCCAACGTGAAGCGCCCCTCGACGTGAGTGACATTGAATTGGCCACACCCACCCAGTCACATGACCACTGTGCCCCACCTACCCAGCTGGTCATTAGGACAGATAACCGGTTGTTAAATTATTTGAATCCAACCACTGAATTGGAAGGATTGTAGTTTAATGGTAGCTGGATGGGATGCCGAAGCTCCCTTCTATTCCATGGCATATTCTTGGGAAAATGCCTTCTGGAAGAAATTAGCTGACTTTTGATTGGTATACGTAGGAAAATTTATTTCAGATGTCTTTAAACTGAAATTAAATCAAGAAAATGCCATGAACCCTAAGAATGGTAGCTTCTCCACTGAAGATTTTCTACTATTTCTCCAATCAACAATTGTTGGATAAGGACACTCTCAATTTATTTTAAACTAAAAATCCTTTCCCCACCCCCTACACGCTGTTGCATTGTTGTTAAAGTATAGAAAAAAATAATTTTTACATTTTAATCAGATGCCCGGTTCCTTCTATTTCTGAGACATCTGCTAGAAAACAAATAAAGCTAGTGTTAGGTAGAAGGGATAGAATCTGTTTTCCTAATTTTACAGGTACGATTCCCTCCCCCACCTATACCCGCCCCCCAAAAAAGAGAGACAGAAACAGCTTTAGGGAACTAAGGTTAGTTTTCCTATTCTTCCCTCCGCACTTTGAAGAAATAATTTACACACTCAGTAGGAAGTAAAAGACACAATCTACAGACCTCATCTTCAGATCGCTGTGCCTTCTTAAAATTGGAGATGTGTTTCTGGTTGGTGCTGAAGCAATTCAACCACAACACTTTCTCTTCGGAGAGAAAGCAGAGGCCTCTCTCTCCCGAGCAAGTTTAGATATAGCTATTATAAGGGTGCACTTTAAAACTAATGTTTATACTATTTACTACATTAGTTGCATTTCTAATCCTCCTTTTCCTCCAATAGCTGTAGGCAGAATGTAGGACTTTTTTTCTCCATTCATTGCAGAGCTGGGTTCCTACCAGTTCGCACCTATTCGGTAGAACCGGTTCGTCAAATCTACCGAACCGGTTAGAAGAGGTTCCACCAGTGGACCCGGAAAGCCGGCCACACCTACAGAAGAGGTTCCAAAAAATTTTGAAACCCACCACTGGTCCTTGGATATGATTATTCTACGCTATCATGCTCATATTTATAAAACTCAGTGCTTCTGTGAAAGGTAAGCAGAACCACCTTAAATTACCTCACACACAGCACTGCCATGCATAAGAATATGATGTAAACTTGTTTTAAAAGGCATCTTTGGTTTGCGTTAAAACAATTTCAACACACGCAATGTTCTGATTGCACCACAAACGCAGTAGTCATCCTTACCTTTCACAGAGGCACTGAGTTTTATAAATATGAGCATGATAGTGTAGAATAATCACATCCAAGGACCAGTGGTGGGTTTCAAAAAAACTTGGAACCTCTTCTGTAGGTGTGGCCTGCTTTCCGGGTCCACTGGTGGAACCTCTTCTAACCGGTTCGGTAGATTTAATGAATCGGTTCTACTGAATAGGTGTGAACTGGTAGGAACCCACCTCTGCTACCAGAATAGTAATATAAAGCAAATGAAATATGCATATTGTGGATAAAACGTTGCTAATATGGAAATTATGCTTCAGTAAATGAGAATATTGGTACTGGTAAAGAAGCACATCATGAAAATTGCACGATGCAATTCAAAGCAAAACATACACATTTTAATTGTAGACAATATTCTCTTCGTGCCAGAAGGGCACAATATGCTAATGAATACAATCTGCTTTGAACTTTTACCTTGGATTAGTTAAACTTTTTTTTTTCCCTCTTCCTCTTGACACACATCACCATCTGTCAGGATTAAGTGTATAGTTGCTGCATGTTTCTGGTTTGGGTTTTAAGTGAATCTTTTACCCAAAAAAAAAGCAAAAGAGAAATAATTGCACCGTTAGTCCTTGCTTACTGACTACCTTGTTTAGTGACTGTTTGAAGTTACAATGGTTAAAAAAAAACCTTTGTGACCATTTTGCACATTTTTGACTGACTTTTTTGTGTTTTTGCTCAGTGACCGCACCAATTTATTCATTCATTCATTCATTTATTTAGCATGTGGTGGTGTTACATTAGCCAGGAGACTTTGCTATTTTGCTATTTGTTTGCTATAGCAATTGCTTGACTGCTGGCGATGGCCAGTCAATTCTGCTCATGCTCGTGTGTACTCATGTTATCTATGAGCTGAAGAAGCTTCTTGGATGAGAAATGAAACTTCTTGAAAGAAAAAAACAGACAGTCCAGTTGCCTTTTGAAAATAACATCTTTGGGGCATGTACATACATACATACAAACATACATACATACATACAAACATACATACATACATACATACAGGATCCAATCTTAACGATTTAGACAAATGTGCATGCTCACAATGAATGTATGTATGTATGTATGTATGTATGTATGTATGTATCAGTGGTGGGTTTCAAAAATTGTTCGAACCTACTCTGTGGGTGTGGCCTCCTTTGTGGGAGTGGCTTGCCGCCCATGTGACCGGATGGGAGTGGCTTGCCGCCCATGTGACCGGATATGAAGATGCCGACGACACTTGTCAGAACCACATTAAATTACCTCACACACAGCACTGGCACGCATAAGAATAGGATGTAAACTTGTTTTTTAAAAGGCATCTTTGGTTTGCGTTAAAACAACTTCAACACACGCAATGTTCTGATTGCACCACAAACGCAGTAGTCATCCTTACCTTTCACAGAGGCACTGAGTTTTATAAATAGGAGCATGATAGTGTAGAATAATCATATCCAAAGACCAGTGGTGGGTTTCAAAAGATTTTGGAACCTCTTCTGTAGGTGTGGCCTGCTTTCCGGGTCCACTGGTGGAACCTCTTCTAACCGGTTCGGTAGATTTGACGAACTGGTTCTACCAAATAGGTGCAAACTGGTAGGAACCCACCTCTGGTATGTATGTATGTATGTATGTATGTATGTATGTATGTATGTATGTATGTATGTATGTATTTAAGTAATATATAGGCAAATATAAGTATCCTAGGATAATCCCAAAGCTGATTTTTCAAGAGGCAAATGGACTTTCTGGTTTTTCTTTGAAGACACGTTGTTTCTCATCCAAGAAGTTTCTTCAGCTCAGAGCTAAAGAAGCTTCTTGGATGAGAAGCGAAATGCTTTCAAAGAAAATCCAGAAAACCCAGTTGCCTCTTGAAAAAGCACCTTTGGAACAACCATGACCTGGATGATAGAGAATCTCCATAGACATCCCACAATAAAGTTGCAGGATCCAATCTGGGTTGGTCACAGGGATCAGAGGTTTAGTCTTCTGAACTTTTGGACTCATGCTGGAGCCCAGCCTCAGGGAACTTCTCTCTTCTTCTCACACAAGAGAAGAGAAATTCCCCAAGGATGGGCTGAATTTTTAAGTCTTGTATTTATAAGTGAAAACAGTACACGCAACCAAATGATTTCTTAATGAAGACTGATAGGACACATCTCTCTATCAATGCAGACAAATAATATACAAATCTCTTCTCAACAAATATAATATATAAAATCCCAAGAAAAATAGTGAATCATAATTTGAAGCATTGCACTGGAAAATATTTTATCTTTCGACCTTTGCATTTTCCTACATTTTACATTTTTCATACTAAGCAGATACTTCTTATTACAATTTATTTTGTTGTCATGATAGCGTTGAATAAATATCTCAAAGTATCAATCTCTAACACTTGAGATTTATGAATTTGTAGAATTTTTCTTTTTTGTTATTTGCTTAGGCCAGTGTTTCTCAAACTTAGGAACTTTAAGATGGGTGGACTTCAACTCCCAGAATTTCTTTCCAGCTGGGAACTTTGGGAGTTGAAGTCCACACATCTTAAGAGTTGGCAATGTTAAGAAAAACTGTCTTAGACTCAAGATTTGTCTATGTCTTGCTTTTAGGTCATTTGTTTTCTCCAAACCTTTTAATGATTGTTTCATCACTAAAACAGGTTCTTTGGATTGTCATGACATCTAGCATCTAATTTAACCTCTTATAATAAAAGTGTATTTGGAATTCTATATGCATCATTGCATTAATGCTAATTAGACCTTTACACGTCCTTTACCCTTTTGAGTCAATTCCTCGTCATTTATGAATCATATTATGGAAACTGGGAGAAATTAGTGGAACAAGGCTTATCATGCATTAAGTTGCAGGCTGCTATTAATCTTTCTCTTACTAAAAAAAAGTGGCATTTAACCTTATCAAGTTTCCTTTCTCAACTCCAAGGACAGACTTCTTTTTGCCAAAATTATGCCCATTTTAATGACAGAACAACATTATATATATATATATATATATATATATATATATATATATATGTATGTATGTATGTATGTATGTATGTATGTATGTATGTATGTATGTATGTATGTATATTCTGAGGTTTTTGCGGGTGTTAGTATGTAGGTCTCTAGTTGTTCGGGTTTTCTCCCGCGTAGAATTGGAGATGTCTTGGCGACGTTTCAACAAAGTCTCATTCGTCATCTTCAGGCAGCTTCAGACTACTTCAGGTTAAATTAAAAAAAAATTTAATCCCCTACTGGCAGTTAAAAGCAACAAACAGCCGAGATCTCACACTACTCCTGGAAACACCAAACCTGAAGTAGTCTGAAGCCGCCTGAAGATGACGAATGAGACTTCGTCGAAACATCGCCAAGACATCTCCAATTCTACGCGGGAGAAAACCCGACCAACTAGAGACCTACATATATATATATATATGTGTGTGTGTGTGTGTGTGTGTGTTCTTTTATTTGTGCTGATAAATAAATAAAGGGAGACTAGTATAGATCTATTTCAAGCTATTTAGCTCTCATCAGCTATATATATATATATATATATATATATATATATATATATATATATATATATATATATATATATATATATATGTTTGTGTATGTTTGTGTATGTTTGTGTGTAATGTGTGTGTGTGTGTGTGTGTGTGTATGTATATGTGTGTGTGTATATATATATATATATATATATATATATATATATATATATATATATATATATATATACACATACATACATACATACATACATACATACATACATACATACATACACACACACACACACACACACACACACACACACACACACACACACACATGTATTTTGTGTCACAACCCCTGGTATGCCCAAATATGGGAGGAAGCATACTGCTTCCTTTCTCTGTCGGCTCATCCCAAGAGACCATCCAGACAGGAAGCCATTATTTTTACTTTTGCCTTTGTTACATTTGTTACATTTCAAAACACTTACCTATTTCCCTGGCTTAGCTGATAAAAGAGGAGAATCTGTGGCTTAGTTGCTAACACAACTGCCTAATATGTAATACAGCACAGGTTCAAATCCCAGTAAGCATATGGCTAGCTGATGAGAGCTAAATAGCTTGAAATAGATCTATACTAGTCTCCCTTTATTTATTTATCAGCACAAATGCTATAGGTTGTACTTCGTTGAATTGTTAGCAACATCCTGAAATGGAGCCTTACAAAACATGACCTCTACAATTAAAGTGCTTCAAACAATGTGTGTGGAAGATTTTTGAACTGCCATAGACTTAGAAAATAGACTTAGAAGTCCTCTTCTAACTTCTGCAAATAGAGTATTTTTAGGCGGTGGAAAAATCTGGACTGCTCTTTGGAGCTTAGTTTGTTAAATTTTACTGTAAGTCAAAAGCTTGCACTTTATCAGCTCATGCAAGGAACATTTCAAACATACATTTGTCAAAGATGCAAAAAACACCTTTTTGTACTGTGCACTCTTAGACTGATTAATTGCAATAACAGCACATTTAAGTCCTTTAAAAACCCTACTGTATTCTGTTCTTGGATTATTATCATTTTTAATATTATATCTTTAAACAATTCTACATCGACACCTTCAAGACCGCACTTATTTTTCTTTATTTGTACAGCTATCACCACAAAACATCCGCACTTTCTCTTCTGGTCTCCATAGCAATCGTTTCTATGGCAATCATAGTATCTAGTGAATGCAGTTTTTATTCATGTAGTAGAGCATGTGAAGAGGAGATAGTGACAAGTGCTTAATTTTTATTTATTTATTTTAATAGATTATAGCAAATATATTCTGCAAGGCTCAACTAGGAAAAGAAAAGGCAGGGAAAGAATGCTGTTACAGAGGCCTGGCTTCTCTTAAGATAAATGATATCCTTTTTTTTAGATACTCATCGATAATTATTGCCAACAATGATCAGGTTAGCTGTTCAATATTCCTGAATCTGCTGTCTTATCTCAGTTGGAAAGTTCTTACTGGCTTTCTTGACCTCCACGGTGTAGATGCTTTCCCTTCCTCATTCCACAAACATTAGAATTGCAAGAGGCATCATTTCAATTTCCATTTACTGAAATTGAGAAAATACCCAATATACAGGTCTAATAAATTAACTCATAGTTGTAATTCATGCAGCAAGAACTGTTCTCGCCTGGAGATAGTATGCAAAAGTGGCCCTGATGCTTAACATTTATCTTATATTTTTATATTTTTTGTTCCTTCAAGTGAGGTTTTCCCCCTTTTTATTCCTGGCAGCTGCTTGGGCAGATCAGCAGTTCTCCTGGGAAGGTTTTTCAGAAGTAATTTGCCATTATCTCTCTCCTGGATTTGAATATATGTGACTGGCTCAAAGTCACCCAGCTGATTTTCTTGTCTAAGGTTGGACTAGAACTCACAGATTCCCAGTTTTTAACCTGGGTGCCTTAACCATGCCACTAAACCTGGTCTTTGACAGTTATCTGTTCTGTCCCCCCCTTCACGGCTCGTTAACAAATGCAGGCAGGCAACTTAAAAGGAAGTCTTTCTTTATCAGTTTTCAGTTCAAACTGGCTTCAAGTCCAGAAATAACATAAATACAAGTCTCCGACAAGAATTCAAAACGAAAACTCTTATAAGCACTGCACTTCTTCCGAAGTCTTCACGGATCAGGTTTACAGGAAACACCAAAGCACTTATCCAAGTGTAACAAGCATAAATCACGATTAGTAATCAAGCAATGTCTTACCAAACACGGAACACACGAAGGAACGTTGACTCCAGCGACTAGGGCATGGCAGCATTGGATTGGATTGGATTTATTACATTTATATGCCGCCCTTTCCCCCAAAGGGAACTCAGGGCGGCTCACAATTCAGTCAGGGAAAGGGGTACAGACAGGGGATAAAAAGACGAACATAACAGTACACAATTTAAAACACACAACAACCATACCATTCGAGGAGGGGGGCAGAAGCTCTTTAGCCCCAGGCCTGTCGGAATAGCCAGGTTTTAAGGGCTTTGCGGAAGGCCTGGAGGGTGGTGAGGGTTCGAATCTCCATGGGGAGTTCATTCCAGAGGGTCGGAGCAGCCACAGAGAAGGCTCTCCTCCGGGTAGTCGCCAATCGGCATTGGCCGGCGGATGGAATTCGGAGGAGGCCTAATCTGTGGGATCTGATCCCACAGTGGGATAGTGGGTCTATTGGAGGTAGCATGCGTCCTTTTATCTCCAAACTTGCCTCTAACCCGCCCCAGCTGCATAATGAATCTTGTATCCTGAAAAAACTCACAGCAGACATCTGCTGAGTCACAACAGTTATCCAATATTCATTGACAGCATTTTTAATCCAGCTCACTCTCAACGGACTTTGGACAAAGTAAATTGAACAAAAACAATAATGTTGACACAAACAACTGCTATACAATACTATTTTTTATTAAACACCATCATGATATACACTCAGATTGGGCCAAAGGTACAACAGAATTATTATTTTTTTTCTTAAGTTATTTGCAAATAATCGGGAGGGTAGGAGGTTCATATACCTTAATGGAGGCAAAAGGCTTCCATTAAGTGAGGCTAATGCTAAGATAACTCACCACGTTATCTGCACCCCTCATTCCTCAGAAAGGGAGGGGGATTCTGAACAAGCCTTCCCTTCCTTCCCACCTATTCAGACTAAAGTTCATATGTAAAAAAAAATTCAGAGCACCCTAGCCTATTAATGGAATACATTTTTAAATTGTCCAGTATACTTCTTGAAATTATTATCAAGTGTGTCTATTCAGTTCTCTGATATCTATTCATTCATCTGACCTGGGAAGAGATGGGTGTGCTTGTTAATTAATGCATGCCCGGATCCAAACAAACATTTAATCATTTAAATCCTGAACTTTGTTTTGACAATTCCTTTCCAATATTTTTTTCCACTGTTGCTGTGAAAATGCAGCACAACATTTATCTGCATTACTTGAAGCTTTCTGAAGATATTTATGTATTTCTAAAAATGTATTTATCAGTTAGAAATATTATTGAAAAGAGCACCATATCAACAAAACATCAAAACCTGAAAGAATAAGAAGCTTCTGGCACTGAGAAGTAAACATACAGGGAACTATTTTGGAAGGAAGTATTTTAGAAGGAAGGAAGTCCTATTGAAGCAACAACCTAGTATTCTCAGGAAGCAAGGTACATGGATGGCAATTTCCCCAGAAGAATCATAGGCCCCCAAGGAGGTTGATTGCTTATGTGCAATCAAATAGTTGTCAACTCTTAGAGAACACATGGTTTTCTCCAGGGTAATCTGCCTCTAGCCTGGTCTTTTAGGTCATCCAACAGTACTGTGTGTAACTCACAGATGTCAAACTCACTGTGTCATGTTGCAGTCACGGGATGTTTCATGGCGGTTTTCCCCTTTGTGAAGCTGTTTGTGTGTTTGTGTGTGTGTAGCCTGCACATGATGCATCCAGCGCAGAGGTGGGTTCCTACCAGTTTGCACCTATTCAGTAGAACCGGTTCGTCAAATCTACCAAACTGGTTAGAAGAGGTTCCACCAGTGGACCCGGAAAGCAGGCCACACCTACAGAAGAGGGTCCAAAAATTTTTTTGAAACCCACCACTGCTACACACACACACAGAGAGAGACAGACAGACAGACAGACTGACACAGAGAGAGAGAGAGAAAGAAAAGAAGAAAGAAAGAAAGAAAGAAAGAAAGAAAGAAAGAAAAAAGAAATAAAAAGAGTGAGAGAGATGAAAGAAAAAATAAAAAGGGACAGAGAGACAAAAGGAAGGAAAGAGAGAGAGAGAGAGAGAGAAAGAAAACACATGGCCAGCCAACCACTCCCACCAGGTCACATGGCCGGCAAGCCACTCCCACAAAGGTTCTAAAAAAATTTGAAACCCACCACTGCTACACAGAGAGAGAGAGACAGACAGACTGACTGACTGACTGACTGACACAGAGAGAGAGAGAAAGAAAAGAAAGAAAGAAGAAAGAAAGAAAGAAAGAAAAAGAGTGAAAGAGATGAAAGAAAAAAATAAAAAGGGACAGAGAGACAAAAGGAAGGAAAGAGAGAGAAAGAGAGAAAGAGAGAAAGAAAACACATGGCCGGCCAGCCACTCCCACCAGGTCACATGGCCGGCAAGCCACTCCCACAAAGGTTCCAAAAAAATTTGAAACCCACCACTGATCCAGCCCATGGGCCGCCAGCTTGACACCCCTAAACTGAATCATCACTGTAACTGAATCCATGCAACTTGCTTCTGTTCATCCTCTTCACTTTCCCAGAATTAGCACCTTCTCCAGGGGGACCTCAGGTGAGGACAGAAATGTTATTTCATATATTTGTTTCTAAGCCATGAGAAATGTTGATGTTATACATAACATCATCACTTTGAATTGAGCCCCAGAACGTACAAAGGACCAGTTACTCTCTCCAGTGTGATGGAATAGTTCAATTGCTTGGAGTAGAAATGGGGAGGTCAGATTAAAGTCTACCCTCAGCCAGGAAGCTCGCTGGGTATCTTACACTAGATGAAGAAAGGAATGCTCTAGACACTGCCATGAGTTCCTGGGTAAAAGATGGAATATGTAATTAACAAATTAATGATATAATCTAGCAGCCGTGCATTTTCAATCTGCTCCAAGGCCCAGTTTACATCTGCACAGCACTTTGAGAACCAGATTTTTTTATCAAAAAAAAAAAAAAAGAGCATACCAATTAATCCTGATAAAAGGCATTCCTTGAATCAGATATTATGTATTACTTCTTTTTTTCAAGGATTATAAAGCAGGGTGCAGGGCCCTTCGTCTAATTTTATCCCACGACGGAAACCTGAGAGATACGTTGAGCTAGGAGCTAGAGACTGACATCAAGAGCCAAGGTGGCACAGTGGTTAAATGCAGCACTGCAGGCTACTGCTAGATCAGCAGCTCAGGGGTTCAAATCTCACCGGCTCAGGGTTGACTCAGCCTTCCATCCTTCCGAGGTGGGTAAAATGAGGACCCAGATTGTTGGGGGCAATATGCTGACTCTCTGTAAACCGCTTAGAGAGGCCTGAAAGGCCTATGAAGCGGTATATAAGTCTACTGCTATATTGCAAGTTCCCTTGAGTTTCCATAGTTGAATATGTGTTTGACGTTAAAGTTTCCTCCAACTCCATGAATCAATCTAAACATTAAATCTAAGATTTGCTCTGTGCAAGAGACTATTTTGAAAAGTGAATGCTTAGTTTATGTCTCAGGGTAGTGTGTGGATTTAGATAGTGCGGTTGATCTGGGGGTTCAGAAAATTGTGTAAATGCAGGAAATTACTTTAATTACAGAACACCTATTGAAGTCATTTCAATTTTGTAACCTCTACACTGATATAATCCACTTGAATGAACAAGTTAGGGAACGATCCCTTGGAGAAAATCTATGGCCTCTAGGATTTGAGAATAACGTGATGGCACATAATCAGTAAAAACAATCAAGTGCTCCTATAATTAATTAAGAAACATTGGTTACCATGAATGAATGAATGGTGTGGGATATTTCAATCAATTTCCAGTAGAAACTTGTCAGTAAACTGATGTTTCCAATGAGGAATATGAACTGAAAATCACAAGTCTGTAAAGAATGCATTTGACTAACGGGTAAGGAAAAACCTATAAAACAAAAAATATCAAAAAAAGAGCAACGGTTGTTGATTAAAATATCCAAATACTTTAACGTGTCTGAAATTAAAAAAAATAAACCATTATTTTAGCCTCCTATTGCAAATAAATAAAGGGCTTTTAGTACCCCTTCCATACACCTCCTATCTCATCCCAGTGAGATACAAGCAATAATATGTTAGCTTGCTACATTGTCCCTAGTTTTAAAACCTTATCTTACATAAAATAATGTGAACATGCTTGAGGTAACACTGATTTTTATGATGTACAAGAAGGATGATTCTTTGGTATCGTCTTGGAAGTGAATATGCGCACAAAGTAAAGAATCAAATGCAAACCTAATTTACTTGCTTGCTATGAAATATGATATGAGAATTTATAAAGAATTAAAGTCTAATAACAGTTCTGAATGTGAAGCTGAATATGGATGTAGAAGAGAAATGGATGTAGAAGAGAAACTAAAGTGAAATAGAACTACATTAAAAAAAAGAATTGATTGTGCATGAAAACATAGATTAAAATATAGATTAATCACCCACAGAATACAGGTCCTCATTTACCAACTGCAAATTGGACCAGCAATTATGTTGCTAAGCAATAATCTATAGTCATAAAGGGACCATGCCCAACATATGTCAGTTTGTCAGTTTCAGCTGCGGTCATTAAGCAAATCACCATGGTCATTAAGCACAACATCATGTAACTAAGACTTGTAATATCCTGCTGACTTATCAATTTTTCTTGTTGGAAGCCAGCTGAGAAGGCTATAAATAGTGATCACATAAACATGGGACACTGAGACAGTTGTAAGCGTATCAATTGTGAATTAGCTAAATTATGATCACAGGGACCCCACACTGGCTACAACTTCAAGGATTGTTCATGTCTCTTTTTGGTTCTATTGTAACTTTGAATGCTCACTGAATGAGTGCTTGGTAAGCAAAGATTAACTGTAAATATAAAATGGGTATAAGAACAGCAAACCTAGAAGCCTCTTGGAACAAACTGAAAAAAAAAGTTACAATATTTAATTTTGACGGAAATAAAGGCGCAGTGGGTTAGAGTGCAGCACTGCAGGCTACTTCAGCTGACTGTTAGCTGCAGTTCGGCAGTTCAAATCTCACCGGCTCAGGGTTGACTCAGCCTTCCATCCTTCCGAGGTGGGTAAAATGAGGACCCAGATTGTTGGGGGTGAGATGCTGACTCTGTAAACCGCTTAGAGAGGGCTAAAAGCCCTATGAAGCGGTATATAAGTCTAACTGCTATTGCTATTGTTTTGGAAGTAAGTGAAGAAACATAAACAGAAACTTCCAGCAGTGTGAATGAGATTAAAAATACAAATACTGTATTTTTCGGAGTATAAGATGCACTGGAGTATAAGGCGCACCAAGGTTCTGAAGAGGCAAATTTTTAAAAAAAGGTTTTGCACTCTGCAAACCTTCCAAAATCAGCCCATTTTTTGCAAAAATGGGCCCATCCTCCCCCCCAAAAAACCATGAATAGCTTTTAGGGGTCTTGCAGAGTGCTCTGGGGAGGGGGGGGGCAAAAATGAGCAAAAAATGGCCCATTTTTTGCAAAAAGGGGCCTGTTTTTTGTCAAAACAAATTGCATGCATAGCTGTTAGGAGACTTATAGAGTACTACTGGGGGCTGGGGGGCAACATTTCTGCCCTCCACAGCCCCCAGAAGCTCTCTGCAAAGCTCCTAAAGGGTTTGCATGGCCATTTTGATGAAGGGGTGGGGTTTTGGGAGGCCCAAAATGCTGTATTCAGTGTATAAGTCGCACCCATATTTTCAGTCTCTTTTTTGAGGGAAAAGGGTGCGTCTTATAACCTGAAAAAAAAGGTAATTAAACTGATGGCAGGGAATAAAGGGGGGAGGGTATTTTATAGATGTATATGGAAATGACAGTGGTGTGTTGTTGAATGGAATTGGAACAAATACTCTTTGTGTATGTGTGTCCAAAAGAAAATCGACAAAAAGGAAGCCGTACATATATATGAGAATCCCGAACACTGTAAACTTACAGATGTAGTTAGTGTAACTGGAGAAGTACTGAATAACATACAGTTTGCTTATGCGTTGGTTATGAGACTAGTGTAATTGTATGGATGGTGACTTCTACATGGTGGAAATGCAGCAAAGTAAAATGTACTGTTTCGCGAAAAATGAATGTTTTTAAAATAACAAAAATGTCACTTCTCACTTTTTATATGGAAATGAGGATTTTGTATGTCGGAAGAAACAAATGTAAGTCAAATGCCGAAGGAATGGCTTATTTCAGAAGTATTTGTGTTAAAGAGAGGATGAAGAATGAGGGGGTGCTAAATGAATATGGATTAAGTATGAGGGTGCAGTGAAAAAAGGAAGTATGTTGAAATAGTTTTGTCATATAGAGAGATTAATGAGGATTGAACAGGAAAGCGAATATGGGAAGGGAAAGTAAAAGAGGAAGCGAAAACAGAGACAGTTTGGGTTGGTTGAAGTTAATGAGATTCTGCAAAAGAGAAATGAGAAATTTAAAGAATAAAAATGATATATAAAATAATATTTTGACCTGATAAAAGCAAAAAACAATGCTTTGGTATATTATTTATTTATTATACCTTTCCTACTTGGTAAACTATTAGAAATTGCAAGTTTTAGTTGCACTTTATTGTGCTTAATGATTTGTTTAACGACCACAGCTGAAGCTGACAACTTGACGTGTGTTGGCCATGGTCCCTTTCTGACTATATTGCCTAGCAGTAGAATTGATGGTCCAGTTTGCGGCAGCTTCAATTTAATTATCTTTCCTTTTTGTATTTCATGCTTAATTTCTTTAATCTCCTACACTTTATTTTTGGGGAAATGTATACATGTTCTGAGTAGGAGCTGTGTAGTGAAGTATAGAAACATAATCCTAATAATATAGTCCAAATGCCTGTGTGTGTGTGTGTGTGTGTGTGTGTGTGTGTGTGTGTGTGTGTGTGTTTGTTTGTTTGTGTGGATGATCCTACTGTTTAACTTTTATTGTTAGTGCATCTACACATTTGGAATTGGTGAGTAAACCAGTCCACTCGTTTGGCTCTGAAGAGATGGATGAGAATCAGAAGATGTGTAAATGAATCTGCTAAAAAGGAAGGCCATTCAACCAATATCAATCTTGGTACTGGGTACTTGAGAGACCGCCTACTGCCAATTACCTCCTCTAGACCAATAAGATCCCATAGATTAGGCCTCCTCCGAATTCCATCAGCCGGCCAATGTCGACTGGCAACTACCCGGAGGAGAGCCTTCTCGGTGGCTGCTCCGACCCTCTGGAACGAATTCCCCGTGGAAATTCGTACCCTCACCACCCTCCAGACCTTCCGCATAGCCCTTTAAAGCTGGCTGTTCCAACAGGCTAAAGACTTGTAACCCCACTCGAATGGTATGACTGTTGAGTTTTTAATGATGTATGGTTTCTATGTTTGTAACTTGTCTGTCTTTCCCCTCCCTTCAATTGTGAGCCACCCTGAGTCCCCCCAGGGAAAAGGGCGGCATACAAATAAAGTATAAACTAAAAAAAAAAAAAACTAAACTAATCTTCTAGGAACTATTGTTTTCCTTCTACATACTGCCCTTTTTATATTTGTTTCTCAAACAATATGTCCTTCGCCTCAGCAGGTTCTGACCAGTTCTGGAGAACCGGTAGTGAAAATTTTGAGCAGTTCAGAGAACCGGTAAATACCACCTCTGCCTGGCCACGCCCCCATCTATTCTCTGCCTCCTGAGTCCCAGCTGATCGGGAGGGAATGGGGATTTTGCAGCAACCTTCCCTTGCCACGCCTACCAAGTGACGCCCACCAAGCCACACCCACCAAGCCACACCCACCAAGCCACGCCCACCAAGCCACGCTCACCGGCAGTAAAAATTTTGAATCCCACCATCGCTCAGCCCTAACCCTAAAGAAATACTAGAGCATCGATAATGTTGGATTCAAATATATATCTTCTATAACTGGTAAACATATATACTTTTTTTACGCGTGAAGAAGAGTGGCGGGAAACTTCTTTCTGTGATGAAATGTTGTCTGGGTTCCCAAGAGGGCGGGAATACATCGCAGATGAGCAAGAGACATTGTGGTTTAGATTTTGTATGGAGAATGAGGTGAAGATATCCCCTTCCCCAATAGTTCCCAATAGAGTATATGTTTAATGGTGCAAACAGTCTGCTTTAGTTTGGTAAGATTTCTGTTTGTAGGTGAGGATCAGTAAAGAAAACTGCTTAGACAATTTCAACATGCCTGCCTTGTTTCTTGGAGCCTGATTCTTCCCTAATATTAGCAATAGCAATAGCAATAGCAATAGCAGTTAGACTTATATACCGCTTCAAAGGGCTTTCAGCCCTCTCTAAGCGGTTTACAGAGTCAGCATATTGCCCCCAACAACAATCCGGGTCATTTTACCCACCTCGGAAGGATGGAAGGCTGAGTCAACCTTTGAGCCAGTGAGATTTGAACAGCCGAACTGCAGAACTGCAGTCAGCTGAAGCAGCCTGCAGTGCTGCATTTAACCACTGCGCCACCTTGGCATAGGGATAGGTTTTACTCTCTGTTGCTTTCTCTTAGTTTTAGACTGAATAATTATAAAGCTGTCTTCTTCATCGCCAGGCTCCCCCATTCAGGACCAAATTGCCACGGAGGCTTCACTGCAATATAAATGGTTAACTGCGAATTCTTGAAATGGTTTCAATGAAGATACCTCCTCCCCCCCCCCCTATTTAATAGTAATTACTAGGTTGTTGCTATAGGGAGTGCTAAATGTATTATGCACCATTTGCAGTGTAACTGACTGTGGGTCATAGAAATGGTACAGATGTTCTTGTGCCTCATTTGAAAAAGCTGCTAAAGCATCCATTTCGGTGACAATTTCAGGATATAAAGTATATATTGCATATATACGGAGGGTGTGTGATTAACACTTAATTTGCTATATTTGTAATGGGTGGGTAATCAGGGGTCTTACTTTTCTAGCCAAATTCTAAAGGCAGCGTTTGAGAGAAAGAGCAATACAGTGCAGTTAAGTGTCTAATGGTTTTTGATAAGCAGGCCGAGGCTTGATGACAGATGATCAAGTCTTCTAGATGAAGGTGCAGACCTAGTAATTATGTGAGCTGTGCCCCCCCCAGCCTCATTTGATCACAAGGTATTGTAACCAGCAGCTTGCAATTAAGAACAATTTTGATGCATCTCTATTTTAGTATTATATCCATGAAATGCTATTTCAAAGCAATGAAGGCTACCTCTAGTTTAGGATTGGATTGGATTGGATTTATTTCATTTATATGCCGATCTTTTCCCCGAAGGGAACTCAGGGCGGCTCACAATTCAGTCCGGGAAGGGGTACAGACAGGGGGTAAAAAACAAACATAACAGTACACAATTTAAAAGCACACAACAACCATACCATTCGAGAAGGGGGGGCAGAAGCTTTTTAGCCCCAGGCCTGTTGGAATAGCCAGGTTTTAAGGGCTTTGCGGAAGGCCTGGAGGGTGGTGAGGATTCGAATCTCCACGGGGAGTTTGTTCCAGAGGGTCAGAGCAGCCACAGAGAAGGCTCTCCTCCGGGTAGTCGCCAGTCGACATTGGCCGGCGGATGGAATTCGGAGGAGGCCTAATCTGTGGGATCTGATCGGTCTATTGGAGGTAATTGGCAGCAGGCGGTCTCTCAAGTACCCAGGTCCAATACCATGAAGGGCTTTATAAGTGACGACTAGCGCCTTGAAGCGTATCCGAAGACCAATAGGCAGCCAGTGCAGCTCGCGGAGGATAGGTGTAACGTGGGTGAACCGAGGTGCACCCACGATCGCTCGCGCGGCTGCATTCTGGACAAGCTGAAGTCTCCGAACGCTCTTCAAGGGCTGCCCCATGTAGAGCACGTTGCAGTAGTCCAGTAGGCACGTTTTTTTTTCTGCCTTGTCCTTGATCGGTTGGTGTCTGCTCTTCCTCGTTGATATTCTTGATTCAGTTGCCTCCCATGTTAAGGGAAATTATTGTAGAGGTTGGTTGGCATGACTTGAAAAAGGGAGACCGAATGCGGAACAGTGTTTATATCAGTATCACGATTTTGGAAGACGACAGAGATTTGCATTGATCAAGGAAGCACATCAAGGAAACAGTAACAGTGAATTATCTTCTATTTGGGGAAAGAAAGGACCAGACGTTCACCCGAGGGAATGGGACAAAATATCCTTACTGGCCACCAAGTGGACATAGGGCGCAGGTGGCGCAGTGGTTAAATGCAGCACTGCAGGCTATTTCAGCTGACTGCAGTTCTGCAGTTCGGCGGTTCAAATCTCACCGGCTCAGGGTTGACTCAGCCTTCCATCCTTCCAAGGTGGGTAAAATGAGGACCCAGACTGTGGGAGCGATATGCAGACTCTGTAAACCGCTTAGAGAGGACTGAAAGCCCTATGAAGCGGTATATAAGTCTAACTGCTATTGCTATTGCTATTCTCTGTAGGTTGTTATCAGCAGAAGAAGTCAAATGCTGATGGTCCTCAGCTTTCTGTAGACTCTATGTACTTGTAAAAAAAAAAACCATGTAAAATAGATCCATGCTCTCAATATCTTAATTTCTGAATCCATCTTAAAATAATTAAATAGCCTCGAATGATTATCAATGAGCTTTAATTTAGATAAGTTCAGATGGAAAATCAACTAGTTACTTGGAAGTGTCTTAAGTATGCTCAGCAAATAAAGCATTGAAAAAAGTTCTGCTATTATCTGCTAGTCCTTCAATCTTTTCTGGAAAAAACTAAGTTTTATTCAGGAGTGTTTTATTTTTTTTCCCCCTTACAATAAAAAAAGGAACCATGTTTCCTGCCTATACGTAGGACTTAGTTCTTCTGAGTTGTTTAAAAACAAATACTCCAGAATAACCCAAGAGTAAAGGTCACCGTTGTTAACATTCCTCAGATCTGACCATTTGTTCCACGAATAAAGTGTAATTAACTTGCCCCTTAACCTTGTCTATTCTGTATATCAAAGCTGCACTTTTCTGAGATTAAAAACTACAAACTACTGCTGCTTAACTATGATGATAAATTGAATGAATGAATGGAATAAATAAATAAGTTCAGCCCAGGCCTGAAACCGTTTCCTCCTCCTTGTCTTCTAAAATAATGCACCATTTACACTTAGCTGCAACTCTAAGGAACCCACTCATGAAAGGAATATCCTCCTCTTTTCAAACATTACGTAAAACCATGAGCCAGAAGAATCAGCCAACTCATTTTTTTTAGGTTTTCCTTCTGCCTAAATAATTATAGTCTTTGCTCTCCCGTTTCCTAACCTGTTCTAAGACCTAAGCAGAGGGAAAAGCAGTCGTTGATGTTTAAAAGCTATGATTTTAACAGTACCCTGGCATGCTTTATAATTACACTGCGTTGAATTTCTTTTTAACGATCGCATTGTTCTCCCTTGCAGCAGAACTTATTTAATGCAGAGTAAACCCAGAGTAAAGTGGCAGGGTGAATGGCCTCAGAAATGCCACACATTTCATTTGAAACCATTGGATGGCTAACACTTCGTCTTGTCTCCAGGGGTTTCAACCAGCTTCTGGGTTAGCCTTAGGTAGAAGTAATGCAAATAGCAGCTTTTAGGGATTTATGATCTCCATGGCAACCCAGGGCAAGCATCAACAGTTCTTTTTAAGCAGCAGAGAGTTCCTATCACTATGGTGATGATGGACATATATGTTCCTAAATATATATATGATCGTCCCCACCTACCATATGAAAAGTAGCAGGTGAAGGTGAACCAATTATTAGAGTCTCATTTACCAGCACGGACGCTAAAAGTCTGGAAAAACAAATAATAAAGTTGGTCACAGATGCACAGATCTCTTCTTGTGAATGCCAATTTGTGGATTGCTAACCTTAGGGCCAAGAGAAAGTGACTGGTCACCCAGCTTTGGGCCTAACACAGCATTAGAAGCTTCCAGAGCCGAGGTGGCGCAGTGGTTAAATGCAGCACTGCAAGCTACTTCAGCTGACTGCAGTTCTGCAGTTCGGCTGTTCAAATCTCACGGGCTTAGGGTTCACTCATCCTTCCATTCTTCCGAGGTGGGTAAAATGAGGACCCGGATTGTTGTTGGGGGCAATATGCTGACTCTGTAAAACCGCTTAGAGAGGGCTGAAAGCCCTATGAAGCGGTATATAAGTCTAACTGCTATTGCTATTTCTATGTTTAGGGAATGACTGTCAATTGGGAAGAATACCCTTTATCCATGGAGGCAACATAGAAAATGAAATTCTCATGTGCAGGGATTAGTTCAGGGGTAAAATGCTGGTTCAGACCGGTTCGCCTGAACCGGTAGTATAAAAAATAGTTCAAACCAGTATTTCCAACGATCAGCTGTGCAACGATCAGCTGTGACACATGATTTATATTAGCTAGAATCATCGGATTTCCTGCTTTCTAGCTAATCTAAATCGCTTGGTACAACCTATTCCCTCTCCTACACACACACTTTTCTACTTACCTTTGCAGCCTTCAAAGGCTTCAAAATGTTTCTCTTTTAGTGCTGCATGGGCATGCCTCAGGCGCGCATGCATGCAAAGCACACGCTCAGTAGCAGACTTGCTGAACCAGTAACAGACTTGAGAGGATTAAACCGCTGGATTACTTGTGTAATAATATGTCTGGGGCATGCTTCGAACCTGCTTCTTCAGAGGGACTGCATTTTTGCATATACTAACCTGATTACTACCGTAGTAGGCTGGCAAAGCAGAAAAAGTTGCACCTCTAAAGAAGCGGGTTCAAAGCATGCGCCATCAAACCCAAGATGCCTTTTCCAACATATTAGCTAATTCCTTATATACTCGTCGCCTTTGATGATGGCACAGGGAGGAATGCTTTATTCTATCACTCACACTGATCAGCAACTGTTATGATAAGCTAATTATTTATGCAATACTACTGTGTTTTAATTGGTGTGCAGATTATAGATCTGACTTCTAAAGGAAACAATTATCTGAACTGGTGTTTTGTTTTTTTTTGTTTTTTAGTTAACAGAGTAAGCTGCATACTTATTAGTAGCATATAAAGTTTTTAAAGTTCAATACTTAGAGGAGTTATGTAGCCTTTTAATTTGAATGAAGCATTATTACAGTTATTGTTAATTTCTGCTGCCAAATGAATTAATAAATATTAATTCATTTATTATATACCCGGTAGTGTTCTTAGCTATTTAGTTAATTAGTTTGCAACAGCTATTCTTCTCAATCCCAGTTAAATATCCAAACATTCCACAAGAGATTATATGTCTTTTCAAGAATGTAATTAAACTGTTAATTTATTGCTAATGCAACTTTAGATTAATTAATTGGGAAGTCACTTCTATCTTTTATTTACCCAATTCGTCTTAAATAGCCACATTCCTTGATATACCACATTATTAAATATTACTCCATCTTTTGATATACCGTCTGAGAGTTTATCATAGGTTGCACATAAAGTATTCTAGAGATTAATGCAGAATACAAGGTAATTTGTATTTGTTTATCTTGGGCAAAGGTAGACATGCTGTCAGGGTTCCAAGCAGCATCCAAAATTAAATCAGACTCCGAGGCAAAGGATTTCCCAAAGTTCCAATTTATTAAAAAAAAGCCGTGTTGGCACATCTGGGAAAACCTGAATTTGAAAGTTTCCAGGTTTTCCCACCCAGTTGAAAGTTCAAGATCCTGCCCCGACACCCACAAGTCCATCACATGGACCAATCTTCCACTGCCATATTGGCAGCTTCCACCCATCCAGTTCCGGTCAGGTGCAGAGGCAAAGGATGACCTTGGCTTTCTAAGAAGAATGTTGTTATGGCTACATATCACCCAACTTCGTATAATCCTACCTTTTATTTTCCCACAATACAGAATAGTCAGTAGAAAGTGTGGCAGGCCTGAATAAAAGATTTGAGAGAGAGATTTGAGATTTGAGAAGTTTATTTATATGCCGCCCTTTTCCCTGAGGGGACTCAGGGCGGCTTACAACTCGAAAAAGGGGGGGGGGACAAACATTTAACACGTAGGACAGTACATCATTAAAAACACAACATTCATACCATTCGGGTGGGTTACAGTCTTTAGCCCCAGGCCTGATGGGATAGCCAGATTTTGAGGGCTGTGCGGAAGGTCTGGAGGGTGGTGAGGGTACGAATCTCCACGGGGAGATCGTTCCATAGGGTCGGAGCTGCCACCGAAAAGGCTCTCCTCCGCGTAGTTGCCAGTCGACATTGACCGGCAGATGGGACTCGGAGGAGGCCTAATCGATGGGATCTAATAGGTCGAGTGGAGGTGATTGGCAGTAGGCGGTCTCTCAAGTACCCAGACGCACTACCATGAAGGGCTTTATGGGTGACAAGTAGCACCTTGAAGCGTACCCGGAGATCAACAGGTAGCCAGTGCAGCTCGCGGAGGATAGGTGTTATGTGGGTGAAGCGAGGTGCACCCACAATCGCTCACGCGGCCGCATTCTGGACTAGCTGAAGTCGCCGAATACTCTTCAAGGGCAGCCCCATTTAGAGCACATTGCAGTACTCCAGCCTAGAGGTCACAAGGGCACTGTTGTGAGATGGTTTGCAGGCATGACACATGCATCCAAGCTTTCCTTCCCTTTCATGGATTGTATTGTCTCCAAAATAAATATTATCTCCTCCCAAAAAAGAGAAACTTTAAAGGCAATCTATTTAGTAGCAATGGTAATTCAAAGCACTTTGACAGTCGTGCAATCTTCAGAACTGAAGAGATAGTTGATCTATCACGCTGTCCAACTGACCTCTCCCTGCTGCTCATACCTTCATGGTTGTTATCATTCTCCTACACTTATCCTGGCTTGGAAGATCTAATATAAAATAAGTTATAATTGAAGGGGCTGTTTCTTCCTGCATTCGTATCTTCTCTATTAATTCTCTTCTCCAGAGGAAGAGGTTAAAAAACAGTTACAAAATATACAGGCATGCACGCGAAGCTCCTTTTGTGTGAGTGGAAGGGCATGTACATATGCCTTCCACTCACACACACACACCCTCCACTCCAGTGGTGGGATTCAGCCAGCTCGCACCTATTCGGGAGAACCGGTTGTTAACTTTCTAAGCAGTTAGGAGAACCGGCTATTGGAAGAAATCTTATTTTGTTTTTTTCCACTTTACAGACCTAATCCTATAAGGAAGGCAGGAAGGAAACATTCTGGTGTTGTTTCTAGCCTAATCTTTATTGCCCTGCTAACAGAAACTGCCTCTCCGGTTAACCCTTATTACATTCTAACAGCTAAGATGAAGCGCCCATCGATGTGAGTGACGTTGAGTTGGCCACATCCACCCAGTCACATGAGCACCGAGCCCCACCTACCCTGCTGGTCATTAGGGCAGAGAACCGGTTGTTAAATTATTTGAATCCCATGATAGTGGAGCTTTGCACGCAACACTCCATTTGCACGTGTGATGGTAGTGCCCACACGCCACTCACACAAATGGATCTGTGTGTGCACATGTGTGCCTGCTGCTCACACGCCTCCCCCCATGCTGGGCTGGGCCGCCAACTTAGAAAGGTTGGAGACCACTCTATTAAAAGGGAAATTTCATACCACCATCTAAAATAACTTAAATTCCAAATGGAAAAATCATCTTATCTTCGTTTTGAAGTTGATTATCCTGCCCCCTCCTTCCCCACATCTACCTTTTATGCATGGAACATCTTAAATGTAGGACTGATTCCATTTGGGATAAAGAGAAAGTCTCCTGTGGGACAAACACAAGGTATTTTTTCTTGGCCAAATGTTGTGCCTTTGAGTCCCTTATTGTTAGCATTAGGACTAAAGTCCTTGCAGTTATACCCTAGCACAGAAATAATGATTCTTCCCAATTGGGTTGGACTACACTTCCCAGAAGTGGTGGGCTCTGGATCCCGTTGCAACTGGTATGGTACAATGGCGTCCAGCACTGCAAGTGCACTGCGCACACATGCGCGCCTACCACCCTGTGATGCTCCAGCTGCTCGGCGGAGCGTTGCATAGTAGCTGTATGCTGCATGCACATGCACAAATGGCCCGCTAGCTTAAAAAGATCCATGTGCATCCACCGCCCTGTGATGCTCCAGCTGCTTGGTGGAGCGTTGCACAGGCACTGTATGCTGTGTGCAAATGCTCAAATGGCCCGCTAGCTTAAAAATAGCAATAGCAATAGCAGTCGACTTATATACCGCTTCATAGGGCTTTCAGCCCTCTCTAAGCGGTTTACAGAGAGTCAGCATATTGCCCCCAACAATCCGGGTCCTCATTTTACCCACCTCGGAAGGATGGAAGGCTGAGTCAACCCTGAGCCGGTGAGATTTGAACCGCTGAACTGCTGATCTAGCAGTAGCCTGCAGTGCTGCATTTAACCACTGCGCCACCTCAGTAAGAGGTAAGAAACAATGGAGGGCGGGTGGGCCCAACAGAAACACCATTCCGGTATGGTGGCCGCTGATCCCAGCTGGCACCAGTACGTCCATACCGGGGCGTACTTCCCGGAACCCACCACTGCCGAGGTGGCACAGTGGTTAAATGCAGCACAGCAGGCTACTTCAGCTGACTGCAGTTCTGCAGTTCGGCTGTTCAAATCTCACCGGCTCAGGGTTGACTCAGCCTTCCATCCTTCCGAGGTGGGTAGAATGAGGACACGGATTGTTGTTGGGGGCGATATGCTGACTCTGTAAACCACTTAGAGAGGGCTGAAAGCCCTATGAAGCAGTATATAACTGCTATTGCTATTGCTATTGCTATTGCTTCGTCTGAGTGCCATAGCCCAAAGCAGTTCAACAACATTTCAATAGCCACAGAGGTCCCCCACCTCTGTCCAACCCTGTTGTCAATTATTTCAAAGGTTCTGGCCTTGTGTATTTTCCAGACGCGGCAACACATACTATTCTTCAGGTTATTTTTAAAAGAAGTAAACCATCTGTCAAAACTTCAGATGTGGCAGCATAAAAAGGTCTGCATTTATTTGTGTGTGTGTGCCCGCGCGAAAATGAACCGGAAGACTATTTGCTGCCTGGTTGAATGCTCACTTAAAGAGCATAGAACTAAAGTGCACAAGTCTACTCAAAAGGCAATTCATTCCCAGGAGGTCTGGAGCCTTTGTTGATGCCTATTGTGCTTCGGTACATTCGCTATAAAAGCCAGGGCATGAAAAAGGGCAAGTGGAAAGAGCAGGTTCTTGTGACAAGCTAAACAACCCCCTCTCAAAAAAAAACCACACAGTCTCAAAGTAAGCACCACGGCATCTCTGCTTTAAAAAAAATATGTGTCTGAACATCTTTGGAAATCTAAAGGTTTGTGAATGGACCAGGACAGTCTTAGAGCTTTACATGGCTAAGACCATTTCTCTCTTACAGCTTTTTGTGCCATCACAAGTTTTTTTTTTTCCTTGTCAGAGTCTTGCTCCTTTTAGGCGATGTCACTCCTGACATTTGGGGAAATTCTTCCAGCTAGACTAAGAATGCCAAATTGTCAAGAACTTGTCACCGCTTTGCTTCCTGCAAAGTATTGTTCTTTCGATATGATGTTAGGGGTTGCTAAAACCGAGGAACTGAGCAGGTGCAGAGGAAATAAGGAAATAAACTTGCTACTGATATTCATTAATCTGCTTGCCGATCAGTTTGCTCTGAAATGCAAACAGCAGTGATAACGATGAGCGAAAGCCGAATAAACAGCTTGCTTCCAGAGCAACAAGGAGGAAATGCATTTCTGTTTCTTCTAACCCATATCGGAACAACTAACTGGATTTGCGCATGAAGCTAAACCATAACGTTTAGCATTGTGAGCTATTTAATAACACAAGCATGGCTTAGTGTTTTTATCTGACATTTGGGCTGTGTGCAAGAAAGCAATAGTCCTGAAATTCCCGCACCCAAATGCGACCAGCATTACAATAAAAGTTATCTCCAATAAAGTATTGGATTTCCTTCCTTCTGCCCTCCTTCCCTCCCTCTCATTTTATAGGGGAAATTTCTGTTTTAAAAAAGTGTTACGGTAAATGAGAGCCGAGGTGGCGCAGTGGTTAAATGCAGCACTGCAGGCTACTTCAGCTGACTGCAGTTCTGCAGTTTAGCTGTTCAAATCTCACCGGCTCAGGGTTGACTCAGCCTTCCATCCTTCCGAGGTGGGTAAAATGAGGACCCGGATTGTTGTTGGGGGCAATATGCTGACTCTGTAAACCGCTTAGAGAGGGCTGAAAGCCCTATGAAGCGGTATATAAGTCTAACTGCTATTGCTACTATTGCTAAATGCAGAAGTCTACAGCCTTCAGGCAGTGAGTTTGATCTAAATCAAACCCCACCATGAACAGAACAGGTAGTTTTCAACTTATAACCACAATTGGGGCTACTGTCAGGGTTCCAAATAGTATCCAAAAGTAAATTAGTCCAAGGCAAAGTATTGCTCAAAGTTCCAATTCATTAAGAGAGCCATGTTGCCACATCTGGGAAAACCCAAATTTGAAAGCTTCCCAGTTTTCCCCACCTAGCTGAAAGTTCAAGATCTTGCCCCCACACTCACAAGTCCATCACATGGTCCAATCTTCCACTGCTATGCTGGCAGTTCCACCCACCCAGTTCCATTCAGGTGCAGAGGTGCAAAGACAAAGGATGACCTTGGTTTTCTATTAAGAATGTTGTTATGGCTACATATAATCTAACTCCATACAATCCCCAGCTCTCATTTTCCCACAATAGAAAATGCGTAGTAGAAGAATAGAAAGTGTGGCAGGCCAAAGATCCAAAAGAAACGATGGTTGCAGGCTTGACAACCACATTGTTAAGCAAAGCACAAAGATTGTTAAGGAGTTGCATCTCTGATTTTACAATCTTTTTGTTATGGTTGTTAAGCGAATCATTGCAGTTGTTAAGTGAAGAATGCCGTACTTAAGTGAATCCATTTTACCAATTGACTTTCTTATTGGGAGCCAGTTCAGAAGGTCACACATGGTGCTTACCGTGACCCGTCAAAAGCGCGGACGGCAAAAGCGCGATCGACAAAATCGCGCCTTTGACGTCATCACAGCGCGACGAAAAAGATCGAAAAATTCAAATAAAAATTAATAAAAATTAAATTAAAGCAAGCCGATTCACATAAAGGTAAGGGTTAGGGTTAGGGTTAGGGTTAGGGTAAGGGTAAGGGTTCGGGTTAGCTTTAGAGTGTTAGCGTTAGCGTTAGGGTTAGGATAAGGGTTAGCGTTACGTTTTTCGTTACTTTAACGGTTAGGTTTAGGGTTAGGTTTAGGGTTAGGTTAAGAGTTAGGGTTAGGGTTAGGTTTAGGGTTAGGTTTGGGGGGGTTAGGGGAAGGTTTTAGCTTTATTTTTACATTTTTTCGATCTTTTTCGTCGCGCTGTGATGACGTCACAGCGCGCTTTTGTCGAGCGCGATTTTGTCCTACGCGCTTTTGTGGTGGAACCGGTGCTTACAGGGTCTCAGGGCACTGCAACCAACATAAATCCTTGATGGTTGTCAAGAGCTTGAATTTTGATCAGACAACTGTGACAGTTGTAAGTGTAAGGACTGGTCATCAGTTGCTTTTTTCAGCACCATCATAACTTCAGTCACTAAATGAATGGTTGTAAGTCGAGGATTACCTGCAAATAAAAGCAAGAGACAGATCTGCACATCACATGTAAACTATCTTGTCTGATTTTCATATAACTTGGAAACAGCGGCACGTGGCAGGGTCAAGACTCTAGAGCAGGGCTGCCAAACTCAAGGCCAGTGGGCCAGATCTGGCCTGCAGTGTGTTTAGATCTGTCCCATGGGGTCACCCTGGAAACAGAGAATGACCAGCCCATCGTGGCTCTGCCAGCGAAAACAGAGCTTGAGGTGGTCATGTGCAGCCCTCCTGAGCTCTGTTTTTGGCTGCGAAGGCATCCTGCAGTGCTCTGCCAGCGAAAATGGAAGCTGGGATGGTGCCCCCTACATGAGTGATATCGAACTGGCCATGCCACCCTGGCCACACCCACCCACCCCTCGAGGTCAGACACAGCGCTGATGCAGTCCTCAATGAAATCGAGTTTGATACCCCTGCTTTAGAGTCTCAAGTGGATCGTGAAATAGGCAATATGTCCGGCCTGCAGCCATCTTTTCTTTTGGGGTTTTGGCCTGCCATACTTTATACTATTCTGCTACAGCAATAGCAATAGCAGTTAGACTTATATACCGCTTCATAGGGCTTTCAGCCCTCTCTAAGCAGTTTCCAGAGTCAGCATATTGCTCCCAACAATCTGGGTCCTCATTTTACCCACCTCGGAAGGATGGAAGGCTGAGTCAACCCTGAGCCGGTGAGATTTGAACCGCCGAACTGCAGCTAACAGTCAGCTGAAGTAGCCTGCAGTGCTGGACTCTAACCACTGTGCCACCTCGGCTCTTGCTATGCTATGCGTTTTCTATTGTGGAAAAATGGAAGGCAGGATTGTAAGAAGTCACGTACTATGTAGTCACAAGAAAATTATTTCTAGAAAACCAAGGTCATCCTTTGCCTCTGCACCTGACCGGAACTGGATGGGTGGAAGCTCCCAGTGTGGCAGTGGAAGATTGGCCCATGTGAGGGACTTGTGGGTATGGAGGCAAGATCTTGGACTTTCAACTGGGTGGAGAAAACCGGGAAGCTTTCAGATTTGGGTTTTCCCAGCTATGCCAACATGGCTCTCTTAATAAATTGGAACTTTGAGCAATACTTTGCCGTGGGCTCTGATTTACTTTTGGATGTTATTTGGAACCCTGACACAATATGGATTTGCCAGATAGGCTTTCACAGTTATGAACTTGTCTCCATTCTATTATCAAATTCCTTGCATTCTGCTTTCCCAGATTATAATCCTGCAGGTAGACTATGCCATCTTTAACTGGGACTTCATGCCAGGGAAGTCCTTTTTCTGTGTCATAAATGGTGGGGTAGCTTTTCAGAGCCTGCCATGGCTACCCGCTGTGCAGAATCACAGCTTTTTCCTTCATCATCACAACCGCTTAAGATGGCAAATTGCTCTGCTGTGTAACACTGTAAAAATGAAAGGAACCTGCAGTTTTAAAATAACACAAAATAATTGAACAAAACAATTTGGTGTTTTTTTTTTAAATTGTGTGCTTTCTGAATATAAGGCTTGTTTTGCAAGATTATTCTAAGCAGAAGGATCTTTTCTTACTTTTACGCTGAAGCCAACAATCTAGTCATAAAAAATAATACTTGATTAATTCCGTGGTTGCTTTCTTCAAAGGTATCATAGGATTTCTGTAAAAAACAAAGGCCCCAATATTTTACTAATATGCAGTTATAGAAACATGTTCTTATTTACTTCTCCTTTTACCACTTCAGGTGTGGAGAGAATAAAAACATCTCATTAAAATTATGATGTCATGTCTTGGAGAATTAAAGCAACAAATCTTTAATAGTGTTCTGGTGTAAACATGATAATGTAATTTGTTTAGATGTAAATCTGTAACATACATATTTTAATAAAACATCTTTAGATGTTACTGTACATGTATTTTAAAATACTTTTTTTATGCAGAATATCTCACATTTGGAGGGTTTGGTACAGTGGTGAGATTCACTTTCCTTCCCCAGCAGTTCGCAAATGTGATTCTGAGCCCCACCTTCTGTGCATGCACATTGGGGCGGGTGGGCACAGCCTCCCGCAGCTGCCTCTACTGATTCGCCCGAATCAGAGAAAACTGGCTGAATACCACCTCTGGATTGGTGTGTGTCTGTGTGTCTGTATGTCTTTGCATTTGTGCATTTTAGAAGAAAATAAAAACACAGTAGTTAACTTGAAAAAAAAAAAAACTTCATTATGTCTCTTGGTTTTGTTTTAATTTATAAATTGTTTATTATATAAAAGTCAGAGTCCAAATTCTGTCAAACCAGAACTGCAATGAAATCCCTTTTTGTATATTTTAGTTGTTCAGCTAAAACCTATTCCTGTTATCAAAAGAAAAAAAGCGTTATATTTGGCGTCTTATATTTTTCATTCTCTATATTAAATATATCCAGCTATGCTATTTATTGTATACAGTGTTTTGTTATCAAATCTTTGTGAACTGATAAAAGATTCTGATTTCTTTCTGTAAAAGAAATCCATAAAGTTTTTTAAAAAGTTTATTTTTCATTGCGTATCTTCCTCCAATATAAAATTGAATAACTATGTTATATGAGTACAATCAGGATAAAGTGCCATCTATGATATTTTAAGGTAGTTTCCTGGCTTAGCTAGCAGTGAAAATAAAGGTTTCCTATTCCACAGCAAAAACCACATTTTCCCCTCAATATAAAATCCCTAAATCTGCTCCCCTGCTATCATCAACTATTCTTTATTATCCTCTTCAATGTTTAGTAGCAATCTATATAATTTTGCTGTAGTACCCTTGGTTACTGTTAAATAAGAGTTTATTATTTGCTCAAAATGTGTTAAGAGTAGAATTGCTTTAGTTTTTTACTTCTGGGTACTGTAAAAAGGAATTCAATTGTGCCCAATGCAGCCAATGCAAATTATAGCTCAATTAGATTTTTGTTGCTGTTTTAGATTTTGTTTAAGATTTTGCATACTGTAGGTCTGTTTCAAAACTGGTGACTACTTTTGCCTCAAAGAAATTATAGATGCTTCTGATGTTCCAGGTACAGAATAAAGACAATTTGTACATTTTTTAAAGAGACTGGTCAGGTAGAAGGAATGGCCAGTGCTTTCATTTGAAAAATGTATAGGTAATTTTTCTATGAAGTGTTGAAAGGAAATCATTCAGTTTCAGTTGGTGCAAATATTCAGCATAAATTTGGAACACACCAATAATCTTTCTGATATTCTCAAATAAGAGAACTCACATATAAACCTCTGACCTAAGGACAAATAAAATAGATATATAAGAAAAATCTAATGCTTAGAAAAATGTATCTTACTTTATCAAATAGCAAATGGAACAGAGTGGAAGGAAACTAACATTCTAGAATGCATTTAGATTTACATTTCAGCATATGGTTGGTTTTATTTTTTCCTTTCCTGTGAAGCTCTAATCTCGGAATTTGAGCCTCTGCCTGCTATTCATTCAAGAAGTAAAACAAAATCTGCATTTCATTCCTAGGCAGAGAAAACAAAGATATATTCTCCACCGTGTTATTGCCCTTGTGTCTCAATATTTTAACATTAATACAAACTTCAAGTCGGGATGATCGATGTCCTATATCTGCATATTGGAGTTATAGCAAAAGTAGTGTGCCATCTGGCATTTTACTGCATAAGCGGATCGTTTGTTTATTTACCAAACACCGTTTATCCCAAGTTTCAAATAAAACTGTTAATTGCTGAAATTGCTGGTTTGTATCAGATGAATAAATACATCAAATTTCAGCTAAAGTTTGTAGTCCTGCTGCAGTTTTTTTTTTTAAATCTAATTTGTTTTTCTTTCAGCCAAGATACATGATTTTAAGTACCTTATTTATTGTCACTGAGTTCGGGAATGGGGAATTGGTTTGCAGCTTGGCGAGAGAGGAAATGCTTTTCATACAAAGGGACTTAGGTCAGTTCCTAGATATGTCTTGGATAAACTCAAACTCATGTGTGTTTCGGCCAACCAGTCTTGACATACTGAGTTAGACAGACTACACTGAGACAAAATTTTAAATGTGCTTATATGTTTGTTTATATTTTGCGTGGCAAGACAAAACCGCGAAGCCCTTATCCGCGGAGACATAAGCATGTCACTAAAGCCATGACGTCATCACTGCGCATCATCACCGCTGCGACAACAGCGCGGCAACAGGAGGGCGCTTTAAAACGGCGCCGCGGCAGAAAGCCGATTTCAATTAAGGTAAGGGTTAGGATTAGGTTTAGGGGTTAGGTTTAGGGTTAGGTTTAGGGTTAGGGTTAGGTTTAGGGTTAGGTTTAGGGGTTAGGTTTAGGGTTAGGTTTAGGGTTAGGTTTAGGGTTAGGTTTAGGGTTAGGGTTAGGTTTAGGGTTAGGTTTAGGGTTAGGTTTAGGGTACTGAGTGCTTGGAAATGCGTGGATTTGCCCTCCGCGATTATGTCATTGTGGTAGGGTCGCGTTTTTCCTTAGTGCTTTGAACAGCGCAAATTAGTCTTCGCGCTTATGTCTCCGCGGATAAGGGCTTCGCGGATTTGTGGTGGAATCTATATTTTGCATGATAGTACAAAATCTTTTCAAAAATTATCAGCTCCCATTTCTTTCAAAATGTCTGGATCGGCTGGTTTTGAGGAGATGCTTGCAAATGAATAAATAATTGTAGTTCAGGTGATCTGACCAACTTATAACATTCCTCTGGGAAATTGGCAATCCAGCCCTGGTATTTTAAAAATAGGTTCAAGGAAAATAGGAACTTTATTTTTCTACGTAAACTTTCCAATGCTTAGAATCCCCTTATAAAAAAAAAAAAAAACTAATGAGTTCAACTCACGAGGTTCTTTCTTACAAGGGGCTTACAAGGGGGAGGAATGCAACAGACCTGGAAAGGTAAGAGGTGCGCTTCGCTTCTTCCCCCCACCTGCCACCTCTTGCTAAAGGGACGGCGGAGAAGGGAACCAGGCAGGCTGCCTTTATTATTGGGGTGAGGTGGGTGGTGTTGGGCCACGAGGCGCGCCTCTTACTTTTCCAGGTCCATTGCGTTTCTCACCATTGTGTCCAGGGAAGCCCCTGGTTTAAAAAAACCCTTCTCGCAACTTCAAAAAGTTTGATTGAACTCGCGAGAAGTTTTTTTTTTTTACCAGCGACTTCCATGAACGTAATGGCAAGGAACACGACGGAGATGGAAAGGTAAAAAGCGCGCCTCGCTTCTCACCTGCCCCAGAAAATAATAATCCCTCCCCCTATAATAAGCCCAAGGCCATATTTTGTGGGGCAAAAGAAAATAAGACCCTGTCTTATTTTCAGTGAAACACAGTAGAATGTAAACAAAAATATCAGTGCAGCAATTCTTACAGTTCAGAGGAGAAACATTTGGCGTTTATTTATACCTGTATTTAACAATTTCCAAATTTATTTTTTTAAGGTTGAAAATACCATCTTTTGAACATCAAAATTAATCAAACTAATGTAGAATAGGAAAAAAGAGAAAGAATTTAACCCTCAGACAAGCCAAGTTAGCCATCTCAGACAAAACAATTTAATAAATTAATAAAAATAAATGAATAAATATGCCTACACAGAGATATGTCCCACACGTTAATGATTTAGCTTTTCTTTAAATTATAGAATGGATGTATTGATCTTCTCCCCCTTTATTTCATTTTGTTATAATTGTCTATTTTAAATTACTGCGAACCACTGATGGCAACTATTACAGTAAATACAGTAGGTTATGCATTTCAGGGACCTTCCAAAATTTGTGGTCCCCACAATCACTTGCCACTGGTTAGGTTGGGGCTAATGAGAACTGAAGTTCAGAATGTCTAGAGGACACAAAATCACTTCTCCGGATCAATAGCTGAGAAATTAATAATAAAATATCAGTTATTAGATTTCCCTAGTATCTCTAAGATTGAAAAAAAAACAGAAGATGAACATTAAATTGCTGCCGAAAACACTTTCTCTTTTCTTTCAGCAGCAATGGTTTGGTATCCATAGATATATGGATCTCCGGGTGCGCTTCAAGGTGCTACTTGTCACCTACAAAGCCCTGCATGGTATTGGATCTGGGTACTTGAGAGACCGCCTACTGCCAATTACCTCCACTCGACCAATTAGATCCCATAGATTAGGCCTCCTCCGAGTTCCATCAGCCAGTCAATGTCGACTGGCAACCACGCGGAGGAGAGCCTTCTCGGTGGCAGCTCCGACCCTATGGAACGAACTCCCCATGGAGATTCGTACCCTCACCACCCTCCAGACCTTCCGCATAGCCCTTAAAACCTGGCTGTCCCGACAGGCCTGGGGCTAAAGACCTTAACGCCACCCGAATTGTATGAATGTTGTGCTTTTAACAATGTATTGTCTTATGTGTTTAACTTGGTTTGTCCTCCCTCCCTTTGAACTGTGAGCCGCCCTGAGTCCCCCCAGGGAAAAGGGCGGCATACAAATAAAATACCTATACCTATACCTATATAATCTTCAGCCTACATCTCATTGCAACATTGCACATGAACTTCTGCATTAAATTAAATTGCTTTATGCGTGGCACATTCAGTGCAACTTAAGTTGCCATCTCAGGAAACCACTCTGGAAATCCCAGAAGAATGCAGATATCACAGAGAATACAAGAAAAAGATTGATAAGCACCTCATGCAGAGCCTGTGTTGCAGCCTGCTAATTTTACATGTCTGGGTTTTTCCTAAGGCTAACGCTATTAAAGCATAGTATTGTATAATTATAATTAAATACACACAGACTCACAGAGACACATGAAAAGAAATGGGGATGTAACACAGAAGTTTTGCTGTCCTAATAAAGGTAAAAGTTCCCCTCGCACATATGTGCTAGTCGTTCCCGACTCCAGGAGGCGGTGCTCATCTCTGTTTCAAAGCCAAAGACATCTCCGTGGTCATGTGACCAGCATGACTAAATGCCGAAGGCACACAGAACGCTGTTACCTTCCCACCAAAGGTGGTTCCTATTTTTCTACTTGCATTTTTACATGCTTTCGAACTGTAGGCTGGCAGAAGCTGGGACAAGTCACGGGAGCTCACTCCGTTACACGGCACTAGGGATTCGAACCACTGAACTACCGCTCTTTCTAGTTGACAAGTTCAGTGTCTTAGCCACTGAGCCACCATGTCCCAGTGCTGTCCTAATAGATACTGCAGTTTTAGAATGTGCATGCATTGTCTCTTGTTTAATTTTCAACAAATTATTATGACAACATATTTGTACTTAATAAACATTTTTATATAGCCTGTTTTGTCATTTCCAAGGCATGGTATCAAATCAAATTTCAGTAGATTCCAATGCTACTGGAACAAATAAGTCAATTTATTCAGGAAAAGATATGCATAAATTATGCCGGTATTATAGAAGAACTACATAAATGTGAAGCATGAACCTTTCACATCAAGATAATATTTATTCCAAAGCCTCTGGCTAGAATCTAATATTATATTATAAACATATGTTTATATTTTATCAACACAATATTGTGTAAGCACACATGTTTTTATTCTGTAAATACAAGCACTGATTTTTCTTCTTATTTTCTTTAAACAGGGCCTTAGAGTAATCAGTTACCAAGTAACCTCCTTCCTACAGTGGCTGAAAGGCAGAAATAATATTTTTATCTGAGTATATACAAAAGGGAAATTGCTTTTATTCCCTCTGCCCCTATACTGTTGCTTCATATTATATGAGTTTCTCTGTTTATATGCAAAATAAAATACAGTGAAAATGCTGGCACGTCCTTTCAAGGGGAACTGGGGAAGACAGAAAGGCACCTTTAAGAAAAAAAATGACTTGAAATGTAGCTTTTCTCCAAATCCCTGGTGCTACTTTGTAGAAGTTGAAATATGCCTGCTAGCACATTACTCAAAGGTCATGTATGGCCTTTGGCCCAGGCAGTGGGGGGGGGGGGGGAGAGGAAGCCATGCATCCCCCTAATGGTAACATAACAATAGTTTATTGACCTGTTTAATAATGGATTTTCTCCACCCCAGTGCTCAAAGTTTTGTTAGATTCAGTTGGTTGAGCAACATATCTTTGTGGAACGCATCCCTAAAAATGCCTTATTTATATTCATATAAAGGCCATTAGCATATGTCTTCTATACATATTTGTACTCAGACATATTATTGAAGTTTCTTCCTGCTAAGAAACATTTATCATGATGGGGAATCCACAGTGGTAAGCAAAGGTGTACGCAGAATGTAAGTGTCCAATCTATCATAGTCATGGAATTATAATACTGCTGAACTTTTTATTTATTAACCCTGGGAGTTGTTCCTGGACCCTATTCCGAGTCCTATTTAAGCACAGTATTCTTTATTGCACAGCTAATACAGCACCTTCCTTGATCTAACTCCCTCAGCAAATCTGTATGCTCCATAGGATTTAATTTTTTTTTTATATCAAATTTCTTGACTAACAGCATGGCAATCATTTTTACTGTGTAGCCGTATTTCATTTAGTCATCCCTCTGTGAAAAGCAGCCACCGGGGCAAAATTTAAAATGAAAGAACTCAGGGATTTAGGAGTATAAAGAGTCTCTTTTTTTGTCATTAAACAGTTGACTTTTTGAACTAGATGTAAGCATTAAAACCAGTACTTTGTACACTAGAAACTGTATGGTTTTATACAGTGGTGGGTTTCAAATATGTTTTAGAACCTCTTCTGTAGGTGTGGCCTGCTTTGTGGGAGTGGCTTGCCGGGCATGTGACCGGGTGGGAGTGGCTTGCCAGCCATGTATGGGTGGGAGTGGCTTGCCAGCCACGTGAATGAGTGGGAGTGGCTTGGTAGTCATGTGACTGGGTGGGCATGGCCAACTTGTAAAATGTGGTGAAACTCACTTAACTACGCTCTTGCTTAGCACCCAAAATGTTGGCTCAGAAACTGTGGCATTTGAAGCACACAAGTCTTAAAGCTGTCAAGTTACAAGACCCTCGCACCCCTAACCCTTTAGAAAAAAAACTGCAAGGGTGTTCAAACTTGACAGCTTTAAGACTTGTGGACTTCAACTCCCAGAATTCCTCCTCTTGCTCTTCATCTTGATGATGTGCGGACAGGCAGGGGGAGGGAGCTGGAACCGGTTCTAAACAGCACTGTAGATTTGTGGAACCTCTTCTAAAGAAGAGGTTAGAACTGGCAGGAACCCATCCCTGGTTGTATATCAGTTCTGTGCTGTTCAACATATTTAATTAGTTTGTCAGGTAGTAGTTTGTTTGCTGATGTACTGCCTATGGGCTTATAGCAGGGGTGGGTTCCAGCTTCTTTTACTGCCAGAGTTCTCAGGGATGCGCTTCGGGCGCACATGTGCAGAAGTAAAAACATTGTTTCTGCGCAGAAGCAAAAAAAAATGGGAGTGTTTATGGTGCCGCCGATAGAACCAGTTCGGGTTCGTACCTGGCCGAATTACTACCTACTCGACCAAACCAGTAGCAACCCACCTCTGGTTTATAGGTGTATATTGCCTTTGCATACCTCTAAAACTATTAGCATTTTTCAGACCAATTACTGTGAACCAGGTACAATGTAGGTAGGCATTTAAAAAAATATTTTTAAATCCAGATTTCTAGAAGTACGGCTATACTGGGAGGAAAATACCTATTATTATATTGCTACTTCAGTGTCACGGTTTATTGTCAAAACACTACTGGAAATGGCTTAATCACAGTAACAAGATTCACCTGATATACAAATAATATATACCATAACCTGATCTTGTCACCTGATCTTGGGTTATTGTTGTGGCCCAGCAGGAACCGTTGGAGCTGCCACCAGACTCCAACAGCGAGGGGCCCTATGAGTCAGCTCTGGAGGATGTGGAGGACCCTGGATAGGGTTCCGACTCCAAGCAGGGCGCATAGAGGCTGGTTGGCCATCAGGAGTCACCTGAGCCTTGGACCAGTGGGGAGGAGACAAGGGAGAGTGATCCGGAAGCCAGCAGTGAGTTGTTCCTGGATGCCCGGCATCGAAGAGCTAATAGGCGTCAGTAACAGTTGTGCAAGTACAGGAGGTAATTGCACTCAGCTGGTGGTCATTAGGCTCCTCTCCAGACTATAAAAAGACTGCTTGTGCAAACGCCCATCTTGCAGAAGTCAACGGAGGAACTAATGTGAGCTTGGAATTGTGAGCTTGGCAGGCTGGATTGCTACCACAACTTATCTGTGCCAGCTTGCTGCCAAGGACCCGTCTGTCTGTTAATAAATTCCGGAAAGTATCTTTGACTCGGAGTGTGTTGGTGTGGGAAGAGGGAGGTCAGAACAGATTATGATGTTGTGTCACATGCTACCTGCATGCCAATGAATATTAGGTGCCTTTAGAAACAAATGCAGAGAGGGATAAAGAAAGGCAGAGGTGGAGAAGCATTTTCAGCTACTTTTGGTGTCCTTTTGGAAGTAAAATCTGGTCCGGTTCCAAGCCAGGATAAAGACGCTGGAAAATAAACTGAAGGCAGGCTGCAGTTTTCTGGGGGAAAGGAGGTCTCATTTATTTGGTAGCCAGAAACTACAGTGGCAGCAAAATGTTTCTGGGATGGCTGACAAAATGGGGTTGAGAGTAGGTGGGCTTTTATACATTCTTTGAGGCTTTGAGGCCTGTTCCTGTGCAAAAATATGTCCTTTTATATTTTAATGGCCATTGCCTGATACCTATGGGGTCATGTAGGGGTCATGCCTGGCTCTATAGGCAAAAGGGGAAATGCAAATTCAAGGTGTTTGGATTGTCTGAGCTAATCTTGTCAGTTTTGGCTTCTTGACTTTTGTGTTGCTAATTCAGAGTTTCTGGCTGGTCTTTGCTTATGAATAGAGTGGCCCAGCTTTCTGAATGGATATAAACAGTGATGTGCAGTCAGGGGAGGCAGGGCCTCACCACTGTCATCACAAAAAGAAAAGAAAAATTAAAAGGAAAAAGGCTGAGGTAGTTGCTGCCAGAGTCACAGTGGATGACTCTGCTTAGTGCTTAACTGTTTAAAAAAGCCTCTAAAAAAAGTGCCCTCTGCAGGAGGAGGCAGGAGAACCACGTGCCTCATTTAATCTGACTTTATGATCACTCGAGCAAAGTTAAGCAAGGGTTAAAAGCTGAAAAATTCCTTATGTAGAGGAGGCACGTGGTTCTCTTGCCTCCTCCTGTAGAGGGCACTTTTTAGAGGCTTTTTTTAAACAGTTAAGCAGAGTCATCCATTGGAGGCTCTGGCAGCATCTAATCCAGCCTGACCTCATCAGCTCTTGCCTTTTTCTTTTTACATTTTTTTACATTTTCATCATGGCAGACAAGAGGAGAGTTGAAATCCTCTGTGAAACAGCTGGAAAAAGTATGTGGGTCGGAAGGAGGGAGAGGAATTTAAAATTATTGTAATTTGTAAGAAATTGTAATTTGTATTAGTATAAGTAATTTTTTTGGTGTGTGTGTGTGTTTGTGTGTGTTTTACCCACCTCTGCTGGTGCGCGTGCTGGCACTTTATTTTTTATTTTTTAAAGCCATGCCACTGCGCCCGCCGTGGGCTAGCAGACATAGGGCGGCAGACAAAGGGCGGCTTTTGCCCACTTGCCTCACCGGCCACAAACCTCATCGCACCTCACTGGATATAAAATACCCATTCCTAAAGACTAGCCTCTTGAAACTTCAGCTTGAGGATGTTTTCCTATAGCAGAAGACTGTGGCTGTTTTCTGCCCTTAAGAAGATATTTTTCCTCCTTTAGGGGAAATATTCTATTCTGCCTCTTTTTAATATTAAAAATGAAGAATATTTTATTCTGGGGAAGGCGGGGGGGACTTTCCTACAGTTTCAAATGAGACATCAACAGTTCCCAGACACGTCGGCGTTATGTGCAGTAGAATCTCAGTGGTGCTGATACTCCTATTCAAAAGAAGCTTTGAGATAGCTTAGCACAGTAGAGAAATTGTTTAGGAAAGAGGTTGCAACTGCTTCTGTTCGTATTACTTTTGAATTTCAAAACCCTTTGAACTGCATTTGTCTTCTGTGAGATACAATAAATAGAAAAAATGTAACCCAGCATGGAAAAAAAGCAAGCTCTAGACTTTTCTGGAGTAAGTATTCATAAGACAAAGGAAGAAATAAACACTCATTAAATTTCTGCAGCGAATATCTGTGCGATGAATATTTATGTAAGTCTTTAAATGCCACTCTGTCTCTGTCTCTGTCTCTCTGTCTCTCCCTCCCTCCCTCCCTCCCTCTCTCTCTCTCTCTCTCTCTCTCTCTCACACACACACACACACACACACACACACACACACACACAAGGGTAACAACCTAGGAAGGATTGACTGCTATAGCTGTAGTACACTCTTCTACCCTATACTTGATCACATATAATGCCACCAGGAATAAGGTTGCTTTCTCTTTCTTTCTTTCTTTCTTCCTTCCTTCCTTCCTTCCTTCCTTCCTTCCTTCCTTCCTTCCTTCCTTCCTTCCTTCCTTCCTTCCTCTTTTTTTTTTGGCCTTTGGTGGAAGTTAAAGGTCATGATGGGAAAAAAAATTCTAAAGGCAAAGTCACTCCCAGAATAAGTGTCTACGAGCCAGTGGTGGGTTTCAAAAATTGTTCGAACCTACTCTGTGGGTGTGGCTTCCTTTGTGGGAGTGGCTTGCAGCCCATGTGACCGGATGGGAGTGGCTTGCCACCCATGTGACCCAATATGAAGATGCCGATTACACTTGTCAGAACCACCTTAAATTACCTCACACACAGCACTGGAATGCATAAGAATATGATGCAAACTTGTTTTTTAAAAGGCATCTTTGGTTTGCGTTAAAACAACTTCAACACACGCAATGTTCTGATGGCACCACAAACGCAGTAGTCATCCTTACCTTTCACAGAGGCACTGAGTTTTATAAATAGGAGCATGATAGTGTAGAATAATCATATCCAAGGACCAGTGGTGGGTTTCAAAAAATTTTGGAACCTCTTCTGTAGGTGTGGCCTGCTTTACGGGTCCACTGGTGGAACCTTTTCTAATCGGTTCGGTAGATTTGATGAACCGGTTCTACTGAATAGGTGGGAACCTCTGCTACGAGCCCAAAACCTATAAGTGTGCCTGCATTTAACCATTTTGAAGATGATACATGGGATATTTAGGCTCAATTAGAAGGGAGAGAAACAATACTTAGAAAGGAGGAGAACTACATTCGTAAGAGAAAAACAATGTCTCTGAATTTTCCCTGAAATTGTTTCCCATGTCAGTGTTCAGGAGACCTTTGGCATCATCAGTTTTTACCTTTTCCAGAAAGGAGGGGGAACATTCTTAATTTACCATTTTATTTACTTACAGATTATTTACAGAACCAGCTAGACTGGGAAGATTTATAAATATAGTCAAAGAAATAAATATTTACTTGGGAAGGGAATAAGGAGCAATATTGCTTCATATTTACTAAAGGATCTTAGTTGGCTAAATATAATTTCCTATTTCCTTTATTTGTCCAAAACCTTTTGAATACTTGTCGCTTGCATTCCAATTAACTCAGTAGTCTTAATATTTGGAATTAAATTTTCACCTTCTGGCATCCTTACTTTATTCCTTTTCCACTTTTCATACTTCCTGTTAAAATACGGTGTAATCTTCAGGGAAGTTGCTTCTTAAAGTTTGTGAAAGATGTAAACTCAAGTTGGGATCGCACAAAACCATGGCTTCTTTTAAGATTATTTTGTTGTAGAAGTGGTAGTGGCTGAGTTTCTGCCTAATGCTAAATCATACATTGTTTAAAAGCAACAATTCCATTCCATTTATTAGACTTGTATGCCGCCCTATTCCCCGAAGGGACTCAGGGCGGCGAACAAACATATGGGGAAGGGGCCAATACAAAAATGGACGAAACAGACAGGATACAAAGACAAATTAAAACTACACAACAATCAGCAATTCGAGTGGGGCTGGGAACTCATCAGCCCCAGGCCTGCCAGGTCTTAGCGGCTTTGCAGAAAGCCTGAAGGGTGGTGAGGGTCCGAATCTCCACGGGGAGATCGTTCCAAAGGGCCGGAGCAGCCACAGAAAAGGCCCTCCCCCGGGGAGTTGCCAGTCGACATTGGCTGGCTGATGGTATCCGGAGGAGGTCTAATCTGTGGGATCTGATTGGTCGAAGTAATGAACAATGAAGTAATGAAATCTACAATGAAGTAGATTTACATACCCCAAGAAATTTATTGTGATGGGTTAAGATAGTGCAGTGTTTAAACAACTGTAGATGCTGGGCAGTGGTGGGATTCAAATAATTTAACAACCAGTTCTCTGCCATAATGACCAGCTGGGTAGGCATAGCTCGGTGGCCATGTGACAATGTGGCCTTGGCCAACTCACGTCAATGGGCGCTTCGCCTTAGCTGTTACAATGTAATAAGGGTTAACCGGAGAGGCAGTTTCTGTAAGCAGGGCAATAAAGATGAGGCTAGAAACAACACCAGAATTTTTCCTTCCTGCCTTCCTTACAGGATTAGCCCTGTAAAGTGGGAAAAAACAAAATAAGATTTCTTCCAACAACCGGTTCTCCAAACTGCTTAGAAAGTTACGAACCGGTTCTCCCGAATAGGTGCGAACCAGCTGAATCCCATCACTGATGCTGGGTCTTACAAAACTTGGACACTTTGATCTTCTAAACTAGCACTGAAGTCAAATTAACTTTCTATGTCATTACTTGCCAGTTAGTACATATGCTAATCATATATTCAGGGACATGCCACTTCTATGAGAATGATTTGTAATCTTATTTAATTATTCCTTACTCTGATTATTACCTAAAAGATTGGTTTTTTTTTTTAATTTTAACACTCTTACTTTTGTATGCAACTGTGAACAAAATGAACCATTTCATATCCGTAAGAGCTTTTCCAGACAATTAATTCCTTTCTACTCTGTACATCTAAGATTTACATTTAGATGCAGGAAAAAAAAAATAAGAAATAAAGAAATTACAGACACACACCCTCCCCCTGGCTCAGAAGTCATTCAAGGGTATTCATCATTTTCTGGTGAATTTGTAGCAAAAATGAAAGTGATATACAGTACTTTCATTTGTGTTTTAGTGGAGGGCCAAATGGGGAAGTAAAGATGAGCATCAAAGTTCAAATAGCGCTCAGAAAAGCTAATTGCCATAGTGTTTTCCATATTCCCAAGGTGCAGAAATGTGGCATGCCATATCAAAACTAATAAAAATGCACCATATGCTTCCGAGGTGGCACGGTGGTTAAATGCAGCACTGTAGGCTACTTCAGCTGACTGCTAGATCAGCAGTTCAGCGGTTCAAATCTCACCGGCTCAGGGTTGACTCAGCCTTCCATCCTTCCGAGGTGGGTAAAATGAGGACCCGGATTGTTGTTGGGGGCGATATGCTGACTCTGTAAACCGCTTAGAGAGGGCTGAAAGCCCTATGAAGCGGTATATAAGTCTACTGCTATTGCTATTCCTCCAACTAGATCTGAAATAAAGGGCATCGTCGATGAAAAATATTCTCGGAATCTCATTTCATTTCTAAATTCCTTTTTGCTAATTTCCTATGAACCTTTATTTCTTTTTCTGTAGACAGGTACTTTTTAAATATGCCTAGGATTCATGTTATGTCTGTTTGCTTGAACTCTATTCACAAAGAACCTTCCTTCTTCTGTTTTGAAAAATTAGTAAAATATATTCAGAATAATGCTTTCCTTTCAGCTTTGGATTCATTAACTTTGTGGACTTCCATCATCGGGAAAAAATGAGATCAGCATTAATGTGTAAGGAAAGATTACCTCCTTAGAGCTTGCCTGCTTGAATAGCTGTTATTAGGCCATTCATTAGCGGGGTCATTATAAGAGTTGCATGTACTTTACGTGCCACGGAAGGCAAAACTTGTACAAATAACCTATTAAATCAGGCAGTTGGAGGCTTTAGAACTCTGTGTTTTAAAACTCTTAAAAGTTGCTGGAAATAAATGAAAGCAATTTTAAGGAAGGATTTGTGATGTCCGGGAAGCATGATTATCAATTCAGCAGCCATTGTATAAAGGAAAATAATGTGTTTATAGAACAACTAGCAATGCTAGAAAAAGAAAAAGGCAAGTTTAATATATTCATGCCAGAAAAGCTATGGAGACAAAGGAGACGCACTACTTTTTACATCCACACAAACTTGGCATTTTATTGGAAGCCTTCACATTGTTTTTAGTGGAAAAAATCATCAAGATGTACAGAGACAGAGACAGAGACAGAGACAGAGGGAGAGACACACAGAGAGAGACAGAGACAGATAGAGAGAGACAGAGACAGAGAGACACAGAGAGAGACACAGAGAGACAGAGGGGGGAGAATATGTTGGTTATTATTCTCATCTGCTGGTCACCTGGATTTAGGCAGTTATTCCTAAAGGTAGCCTTCTGGCATGCAAGATAGCTATATGAGATTAGGTGTGTTTGTTCTCCCACTTTGTTGAGTTTTATCTGCTTATTGTATATCTCTTTAATCTACTTAATTAATTTATTTTCTTTGTTTTTTGATAGCTTATGGAGTTTTTAACTATTGTTGCCCAGAGTCATATTTTTTGTGAAATGGGCAACTATATGAATATGTGAAATAGATGGATTTGTTGTGGTGGTTGCAAATTGTTGAATTGCAGAAGTCACCTTACATTTTCCTTTTTCAAAAGGCTACCTGGAATTCAAACACTGAAGCGAATAAATCGATTCATTGGAGCCCTGTGTTTAAATTTGCACCTGTTGATGTATTGAATAATTCTCCTGTTGAGCTTATTTTATTTTTGCAAATAAAACAAGGTTTGGAACCAGACAGGGACAAAAGGTTAGAGTTGTTCTCATCATCTCCAATCAAGGTCTGCATCTCCACCTGCTATTTACTTTTTAAAAAATAGATTCATGCAAACTCTTGAAACTGTTAGATTCTATATCAAGGTTAGCCCTCAAGGAGAGAAAATGTCCCTGCTAATTCTATGTACTGTGTAATTTTATTTTTATTTTCAAGTGGGAAGATCAACTTGAATGAGTTCTTGCTTACGCTGACTGAAAGTAGAACAGTTGAGATAATTATTAATAGATGCTTTCAACATAAAATATGCATTTTGTGTTTTAATATTTTCTAGAATTTTATATAGTGAATTAAAGGGGGATGTATCAAGACCACTTCATCTTCATAATCTATTACTTATCATATTACCATGTGATGAACTATTGTCATACCAAATCTTTTAGCATTTAGATGAATCTAAGGAAACAAAACACCTTTATCTATTTAATTGAAATTCTAGGTCATCTGAGACTTGTGAGACAATCTTGGTGCTCAAACTCACCAGAAGACCTTGATTTGTGTTGTTTCCTCACGAAGAGCTTTTGATACAAAAACTAAAATACCACAATTTTTATAATTGCATAAAATATAGGATTTGCTGATTTGAAACTAAGCAGTTTCAAAGTTAAAAAGTACTTTATTTAATACCCTAAATTTTCTATTTTTTCCTGTGCTTTTTTTTTTTTTTTACTATATCCTGTGCTTTTCTTTTTACTATTGGCATCATTTCATCATTTCCCCTCATGTAATTGAAGTAGAAGGGTTTTATTCTCTTCTGCTTCGGGGGTCTAGAATATTAATGAAAAAATGAAACAGAATTAAGAAAAGAAAAAAGGATCGGAAACATTAGGAAGCTCAGGGAAAGAAATATAATGTAAAAGAAAAATGGGGTAATAATTATTAAAATGAATTTTTAAAACACCCCCCAGTTGTAACCAAGAGTGTAATTCAGTGACGTGCAGTCGGGAGGCAGGGGAGGCAGAGCCTCACCACTGACATCATGAAAAGAAAAAAAATGTAAGGAAAAAGGTTAGAGCAGAGGTCAGGCTGAGCTAGTTGCTGCCAGAGTCACCGTGGATGACTGCTTAGTGCTTAACTGTTTTAAAAAGCCTCTTTAAAAAGTGCCCTCTACAGGAGGCGGCAGGAGAACGACGTGCCTCATCTAGTCTGACTTTAAGCGTTTTATGATCATTTGAGCCGAGTTAAGCAAGGGTTAAAAGCCGAAAAATTCCTGACGTAGATGAGGCACGTGGTTCTCCTGCCTCCTTCTGTAGACAGTGCTTTTTTAGAGGCTTTTATAAACAGTTAAGCAGAATCATCCACAGTGACTCTGGCAGCAACTAGCTCAGCCTGACCTCAGTTCTTGCCTTTTTCCTTTTACATTTTTTTTTCCTTTTCATTATGGCATGCAAAAGCAGAGTTGAAATCCACTCTGAAACAGCTGGAAAAGGTACGTGTGGGTCGGAAGGAAGGGGAGGAATTCAAACTTCATCCTCCTGGTGTGGGGCTTTGGGCAAAGGCTGGAGGGAAGTGCTCTCCCTCCCCAAGTGTAGTTTGATTGCAGGCAGAGCCATGTTGTCTTTTCAAACCTGTAATCAGTGAAGCTGGGCTGGATCCTTCAGGAGCTGGGAGAAAGTGTGTCTGCTCTAGTATGGCTCTTTGACTGGCTTCCTGCCTCCTCCTGTGGTCTCCCTGACTCCCTCCAATCCAACTTTGTGTGTGTGTGTGCTTGTTTGAGAGAGAGTTTGTTAGAGTGAGAGAGGGAAGGGGGTAGTAGGAAGGATAGTCCAATCCAACTTCTGTGTGTTTGTGTGTGTGTGTTTGAGAGGAGTGGAGGGATGGAGAGAGGGAGGAAGGAAGGGAAGGGAGAAGAAAAAGAAAGAAGGAAACTCATTTCGGAAAGGAGAAAAACAAATGCTGTCACTTTAAATCGGAACTGAGCATGCCTGGCTGTGGAATTCTGGGAGTTGAAGTCCACAAGTCTAAAAAAAAATGTGTTAGTGCCTCACCAGCCATAAACCTCACTGCACATCACTGGTATAATTCTATAGATTTTATTCAGAAGATGACCTTAGGGTATCATCTTGGAGTTGATCCAAACTGCGGCACCTCTGATTCATTACAGATTGAACAAAACAATTAGTTCAGTTTTTTGCACTGCTCTGTGATCCTTTTGTTGCTTTGCTTTCCAATGATGCCTGGGTGCCGTCATGAGGAAGGTGACCAAGAACCAACAGGGTTTATGGCTTTTCATCATGTCTTAATTTTAAAAAAAGCAAGTGAAGAAATGAAACTCCTCACTTGACAGACAGATTGATTGGTGAGGTGACTGATGATGAGGAAAAGTGGAAAGAGAAGTGACAAGGTTGCATCTCTTTAAAAGTGTGAGGTAAACAAATGTCTTAAGATAATTGTACCATCAGAGACTGAAATATGAGACACATCAGGAAGTCCTGCAAGTTCTATCTCATCTTTCTCTGCGCGAATAAAATGGCTTTGATTTCGGAGGAACTATGTAACTAGGCTGGGAAACTCTAAGAAAACATCTTTGTCAAAATCTCTGAAGAATTTCTGCTTGTTGGTTGATATACTGTAATATTAATGTAGTTAGATCAATAATCTTACTAAATATGAAAAGTCATGTTATGTTTTTGAATCTACAGCTTCTTCCCCATGCCACTGGCAAAAAAAAAAGGAAATTGTTTGCATATGATGGCATGATATTAAAAAGATATAGCCAAGTTAGATAACCTGGTGCCCTTCAATGGTTTGGGGCTACAATTTATTTATTTGTTACATAGATTTATATGACTGCCCAACTCACACACGGTGACTCCTGGGGGCATACAACAGTTACAATTTCTTGCAACAGAGAACATTATAGGAATTCATCATGTCCTGTTGTGCTAAGGTATTTTTTTAGGATACATGGTTGATATAACATTCTATCCTGGTTCCTCACACATCAGGGATCTATATATCAAATAATGGGGAGCAAAGAGAGCTTGATATCCACACAACAAGTTTTTGCCAATACATTTGTGACTGTTTCTAGCCCACTCAGTTTGATTACTATTCCCATTTCTTGTTCCTGTTGCTAGCATCAAGACTGACAACAATTTAATTAACTCGAAGTAGATGAACAAAGATAAACAGACAGGTGGACAAACAGGAATAACTACCATTAAATCTCCGTTGAATTTTATAGGCTGCGATTTGCATTCTGAGCAACGTTTCTGTACCATCTTGGGACCCAGAGGAACATTTGATGCTTCTAAAAGTTAATAAATTTTATTGTTTGTTTAAACAGCACCCTTGCCATTAGGAGACTTGCTCTTGTAAACTACAGAGGAAATCCATTAAAGAAAATCCATTCAAGTGCAGATTGTAAAGAATCTCTAAGTTTCCCTTGAACCAAATATCACCATTTTATTCCCCAGAGAGTCTTCATTCTTAAGTAGGTGATCACTAAATGCTTCCCCCCGCCCCATTTGCATCTATAAACTAAAACAGATGTTAAAATGTTGCCCTACTTATAAGAAACGCTATCTTAAGTATAAAATAAGCTCAGACTTGCTTGCGTGCTTATTTACTTAATATAAAGCCAATAAAATATCACTACCAAATCTTCCATCCTCAACAACACAACTACAGAGAAAACCTCACACCAATAAAAAAAAGCTCAAAAAAGTAAATATAGTTGTATGGGTTTGTTTCAGATTCTCCAAATATTTTTCAGAAAAAGACTGGATAGGTGACTCAGAATTTCTCTAAGGGAGAAGTACTCAGTTTCTTAAAGGCAAGAGTGCACTTTAGCAGGAACTGTGATATTCCTACTTTAGAGCTACAGTTTTTTTTTTTTTATTGAAATATTTTGGGGGGAAAAACTTTTGCAAATATTTATCTCCCCTCCCCACCCAACCCCCCCCACCTACACCACCCCCCCCCCCCGACTTCCCAGAACAAATACAGGGTATAAATCTTTAACAAAGATGTTCTAAAATAAACTTAAAGAAAGTTAGTATCATCTTTCATTTGAGCTTTAACTCCTCTTTTGTTAGGCTAACTCTAAAAAAAAAATATCATTCCTTGTTTCTTCAGTCATAAACTCTCTGGAATTTCTTAGTCCCATATTTATTTTGAATATAGTCAATCCATCTTCTCCACTCCAGTTTATATTTCTCATTTGAGTGGTCCTTGAGATATGCTGATATTTTAGCCATCTCTGCTAAACTTTGTTACTTTTAATGTCCATTCTTGAATAGTAGGCAAATCTTCCTTCTTCCAGTATTGCGCCACCAACAGTCTTGCTGTGGTTATTAAATACAAAATCAGGTTAATCTCTACAACTGTACAATCAGTAATTATACCTAACAAGAATAACTGAGGAGTAAACTTTATCCTTTTTTAAAGAACATTTTGCATAATCCACCATATTTTTATCCAAAATCATTTAACCTTTTTACAAGTCCACCATAAGAGCTACAGTTGTTCAGGAAAAAAAAAGTCATGGGAGACAAGCTTGATCATAAAGCCTTCCCTTACGATTTATTTGAAGTGAGCGATAGATTTTCCAGATCCCAGCTGTAAAATTCTGGGCAACCATAAGGTGTCAATGAAAAGTTAGAACTTTGTCTTAGCTGCTATTTAATGGTCATGCAGATTTTTTTTGCACTTCAAATCAGAAAGACCTCCTTATAAGTATTGTAAACCACTGCTGAGTTAATCACATAGAGAAAGATGTACACACTCCATAGCTGTCTAGTAACTGAATCAATGCAATGATTCCACAGTCTACCCAAGAGAATATATCAGAAGGATTTTGTTTTGTTTTTCTTCTCCTTTGAAAGCATTCTTTCCAGCAATTTTTCTTCATCTGGATGAATGAGAACTGGTAGAAAAAGAAATGTAGAATATATTTAATAATGTCTTAAAAGTGGATTAGAAGAATTGCATCTCGAGAGGTCCCTTTCTGAAATTTGAGGATTAATGAAAGTTTTTTCACTAACTAAACTCTCTAGATAACTCTTTGAACTCTCAAATTTCCTCTTTCTGCTTTGTATCTAAAATGGACACACACAGACACACACACACACACACACACACACACACACACACATATGTTTTCTGAGGTTTTAGTGGGTGTTAGTATGTAGGTCTTTGGTTATTTGGGTTTTCTCCTGTGTAAAATTGGAGGTGTCTTAGCGACGTTTCGACAAAGTCTCATTCGTCATTTTAAAGCTTGTTTGCTCGGCTTCGTGTTTCCAGGAGCAATTGCACAAAGCACGAAGCTGAGCAAACAAGCCTGAAGATGACAAATGAGACTTCGTCGAAACATCGCCAAGACACTTCCAATTTTACGGGGGAGAAAACCCGAATAACCAAAGACCTACATGTATGTATGTATGTATGTATGTATGTATGTATGTATGTATGTTCTGACCCCCCTCGTCCCACACCAAAACACACTCTGGGCCAAAGATATGTTACAGCATTTAATTAACAGACAGACAGGTCCTTGGTAGCAAACCGGCACAGACAAGCTTGAGCAGCAGTCCAGCACAAATAAGGCTTGGCAGCAATCCAGCCTGCCATCTCACAGTAATGTTCTCCAACATTCGTTCCTGCATTGACTTCTGCAAGAGGGGCGTGTGCACAAGCAGTCCTTTTATAGTCTGGAGAGGAACCTAATGACCACCAGCTGAGTGCAATTACCTCCTGTAACTGCGCAACTGTTCCTGACGCCTATTAACTCTTCGGTGCCGGACATCCAGAAACAACTCACTGCTGGCGTCCGGCTCATTCTCCCTTGTCTCCTCCCCACTGGTCCAAGGCTCAGGTGCCTCCTGGTGGCCAACCAGCCTCTCTGCGCCCTGTTCGGAGTCGGAACCCTGTCCAGGGTCCTCCACATCCTCCAGAGCCGACTCAGAGGGCCCCTCGCTGTTGAAGTCTGGTAGCAGCTCCAACCGCTCCTGCTGGGCCACAACATTCATACATACATACATACATACATACATACATATACATACATACATACATACATACATACATACATACATACATATGTTGCATTTGTGCAGATAAATAAATAATGGGAGACTAGTGTAGATCTATTTCAAGCTATTTAGCTCTCATCAGCTAGCCATACCCCTACTGGGATTTGAACCTGTGTTGTATTACATATTAGGCAGTTGTGTTAGCCACTAAGCCACAGACTCTCCTCCTTTATCAGCATATGGAGCATATGTGTGTGTGTGTGTGTGTGTGTGTTTGTATGTATTTGTGCTTGGTGCAGGTATATATCAGAACTGGGATTCACTTGTCATCCCTACCGATTTGCAAATGTAAGCACGCACAAGCTTTGCTCACATGTGCCACTTCTTGGCATATGCACCATCTTCTGCGCATGCATAGTGCTCATGCATTACTTTGGGGTGGGTGGGCAGAGCCTCCTGCAGCTGCTGCTACCAGTTCACCAGAAATGGAGAGAACCTGCTGAATACCATCTCCGGTATATATTTATGCATGCATATAGCATGTGCATGTATGTATTAAGTATGTAATGGATAGATACACACTTTCTCTTGAGAACAGGCAACAGAAATTCATTTTTAATGTGGGTTGATGGGCTCGCAGTAAAAAAAAAAGACAAAAATTACCTATCAGTGATGGGACTTTAGGAAGACCTTTAAAAAAAACTTGTGTAAGCATCCCAAATAGTTTTCGCATAGGAAAACTACCTTATTAGGATACCGTTTAGGATTTTATAGCTGAAAAGAATGCTTCACTGATAAGACCACTGAGGGACTTCAAAAGTGACACATTGTCCTATAGTGGTGGAGTTACACACATTATAAGTTCTGTGTGTGTCCCTGAAGATTTCCTAGCGTCCCTGCAGAATGCTCCATAAGCAAAGATGCTCTCCTAACAAAACCTGGGGAAAACTAGAGGTAGAAAGATGTTTAGAAGATTTCTCAGATGTGGTATGGGAATATTGCCTTCTATTCCCTTCTCCTACCTTTCTGACGTATTTTAGGAACCACTGCAGTACCATTGAAAGGGGGAAAATAGTTGGCATGCATATCTAGTAATGGGCCTTTCCCTCTCCCTAGATCAGTATCAGATCACCAGGTTACCGTCCTGATTCACAATCTTCCAGTTGACAACCCTTTACAACTAAAAGATGCTTTATGGATTTATCTATAAATAAGAGATGGGATGAGCCGAGGTGGCGCAGTGGTTAATTGCAGCACTGCAGGCTACTTCAGCTGACTGCAGTTCAGCAGTTCGGCGGTTCAAATCTCACCGGCTCAAGGTTGACTCAGCCTTCCATCCTTCCGAGGTGGGTAAAATGAGGACCTGGATTGTTGTTGGGGGCAATATGCTGACTCTGTAAACCGCTTAGAGAGGGCTGGAAGCCCTATGAAGCAGTATATAAGTCTAACTGCTATTGCTATGTTGGGTGAAGAGTTATTTGGTTGTAACATAATAGGTGGTAAAAAGCTATTAAATTTGCTAACACTTGTCATGAAGTTTGGAAATTACACTGTAATGATATATAGTTTCTTTATTATGTACACTTATTTATTTTTATTTTTGTTTCCCTTCACTTTTTATAATTTCTTCCCATTCTCTTTCTCTCATATACTGTATATGAGGATTACTTCTTAATAAAGAGACCATGTATTATGATACAAGCCAAGTTTCAAATGTTTAACTGATGAAGTTGGAACAGCTGTTTTGACAATCATTAGCCTAATGTTGTATTCTTTGTAAACATAATGATGTTATCTTCCTTGTTAACAAAGCAAGGAAGTCTCAGTTGCAATTCTAATTTGATACAATAGTGAAGAGTTAGGTGTAATGATATGCTAGAAAAAGCCATGTGCCGTAACTCCATGTAACATGACTTCCATGACACTAATTCTTTGTTCATCATTAATGAAACTTTCTAACAAATGCTGTTCTGCTAATCGTATACACAGTGAGGGTGCTATTTCAGGTGACTTATTCTCATTTTGAATATTATATGCTGATGCTTCAGCCTCCTGTCTTGTTCTGTCTTCTGAATGTTTCATGAGCTGCATCTAGTTAAAAAAAAACTATCCGGTCTCCGGATACGCTTCAAGGTGCTAGTTATCACTTATAAAGCCCTTCATGGTATTGGACCTGGGTACTTGAGAGACCGCCTGCTGCCAATTACCTCCCAAAGACCCATTAGATCACACAGGGCAGGCCTCCTCCGGGTTCTGTCTACCAGCCAATGCCATCTGGCTACAACCCGGGGGAGGGCCTTCTCTGTGGCAGCTCCGGCCCTTTGGAACGAACTCCCCGTGGAGATTCGGACCCTCACCTCTCTCCTGGCCTTCCTAAAAGCCGTTAAAACCTGGCTGTGTCGGCAGGCCTGGGGTTGATGAGCTCCTTCCCCTCTCGACAGGTGTGGTTGTTGGCTATCTTAAATGCTTGTCTTGTATTTGTGTGCTCCCTTTCCCACTTAAGTTGTTCGCTGCCCTGAGTCCCTTTTGGGAATAGGGCGGCATATAAATAAAACAAACCTCAGCCTCAATAACTGATGAATTCAGTATTGCTAAGAAGAAAATGGAAGATAGCACACTCTGAAATTTTATTGAGAAAGGACAACTCGTTATCTTCTTCACCCTTAACAACCACCAGATTTTTAAATATAATATTGTTGTGTTTAATGTGGAATTTCATCAAAAGTATATGCAAGAAACACACACACCCGCCCCCCATGCATGTTTCAATATTATGGAGCTCTTCAATTCAGGTTTAATTCCCTCATGCTTGGTTACTTATCAAGCGTGTAACTTATTCTTTCAGCTTTGCATCCACTGTGTAACTTATTCTTTCAACTTTGCACCCATGGCTGTAACAACGCTCCTTTTTGGATGGATGGATGGTGTGGTGTAGTGTAGATGTTGACAGCGCCATGTATTATCTATTCACTTGACAACCTTGTCTGAACTTGTTTGAAAATACTCTGCTTCCAACATTTAAAAGTCTGAATAGTAATTCCCTTCCCTTTTTATTATTGCAAATTATGTGAGGTGAGTAAATAGTCTCCTTAGTAATTCATGAGGGAGGTTTCCTTCCTTCCACCATTCTGTGATCAAAAAAAATGCTTGCTCTTTGTTCTTCTGCCTATTTGAGGCCTGTGAATACACAAATAAACCTTCTCATTTCCCTGGCAGGGATGAAATCACTTTCTGTAGTTCTTCCTTACAAGTACATTGTCTGAGCTGCATGTAAGAAATGCTTCTTGTGTTGTGTCTTTGGATTTGAGCACTGTTCTCAGATCACAACCTGCTTGGATGCACTTTTCAAATAATGTTCTGATATTTTTTTTTTAAAAAAAGGATGATTATTGCTATAGTTACTGTTCAGTAAGAAGCAGTTTATGTTGAAAAAGGCATTCAGCAACGTTTTGTAATTAATGACTACCTTTAATAAGATCAAGAACCATAGTATACAGAGCTATGCCACTGAATCAATTGGAATAGGTGTATGTGTGTGTGTGTGTGTGTGTGCGTGCGTGCATGCATGTGTTGTGTGTGTGTGTGTGTGTGTGTGTGTGTGTGTTTAAGCTTTGAAGAGAAATTTAGATGCCTTTCTTTGTTTTTTGTTTTGTTTTAACTAAAACCTGCTTTAATATATATTTTTTCCTACTTCAAAATGATGGAGAACCATACTGCTGCTTTCCGTAACTCTAGTCCAGGGCTGTGAAACTCATGGCCCACGCTGTGATGATGTGAGTTTGACACCCCTGCTCTAGTCAGAAGGGACTCCAAGAACTGCAAAGGTAAACCTTGAGGGCTTCAGGTGACCATGTCTCCTTAGGCCTAAATCCAGTGGTGGGTTTCAAAAATTGTTGGAACCTACTCTGTGGGTGTGGCCTCCTTTGTGGGAGTGGCTTGCCACCCATGTGACTGAATGGGAGTGGCTTGCTACCCATGTGACCGGATATGAAATTATGAATTAGTACTTATGTCGGTCCAAGTAGCTATTCAGAAACTCTGGCATTGAAGCATGCAAGTCTTAAAGCTGTCAAGTTACAAGATCCTTGCCAGTGGTGGGTTTCAAAAATTTTTGGAACCTCTTCTGTAGGTGTGGCCTGCTTTCCGGGTCCACTGGTGGAATTTCTTCTAACCGGTTGGGTAGATTTGACGAACCGGTTCTATTGAACCGGTGCGAACCGGTAGGAACCCACCTCCGGGCCCAGCCATTCTTCTCTTAAATTATATGTACTTTGCGTAGACTAGATCTCCAGCATGCAAACGAGTCATCCTTTTTAAATAGCAGGCATTGAGTGATTATTATATGCCATGATTTAGTGACTGTACTATACTACAGATTATCTCCATCACAATCTATCCCTATCTTGATCTTTCAGTTAATAGCAGGCATACAATAAGGTTTTCCCCGCCACTATAGTAGATATACTATTCACAACTCTGGTACTTGGATCTCAAAGATTGGTGTGTGTGTGTGTGTGTGTGTGTGTGTGTGTGTGTGTGTGTGTAATGTTCGACAATACTGGTGGAAATGACCTCAAGGAGCTATCTAGATATGGCACTTCAGAGCTTTTAGATGTATTGTGGAAATAGAGAATAATGAAAAACTTGAATTAAGTTGTGAAAACTAACTGCAGTCTACAAGCCTTATCTGAGCCATAAATACTTACCTGTACCGTAGTTTATAAAATCAAGCCTTTCCCCTTCCCCGTTTTGGGGAATGGACAAAAGCAAAATAGAACAGCAACTGCCATATTCTGTTCATTTTCTTTTGAAAGGACCTCCTGACCATTTTTGTCTTTCACACAGAGATGGCTAGTGGGCAACAGCCATTGCTCATTTATTTCCACTGCCAGGTGGAAATCAGCTTCTTCCATATAATATTCTTCAGAGATATTGGAACCGCTGCTTCTACCATTCCCAGTCAACACAGAAATGTTTGAGATAAACGTGCCATAGTGGTGCAGTGGTTACAATGAAGTACTGCAGGATACTCATGCTGACTGCCAGCTGCCAGCAGTTCAGCAATTTGAGTCTCATCTGCTCAAGGTTGACTCAACCTTCTATAAAGTCCTCAACTGGAAGAGCTGAGGTGGTGCAGTGGTTAGGGTGCAGTACTGCAGGCCACTTCAGCTGACTGTTATCTGCAGTTCTGCAATTCAGCGGTTCTACTCTTACCGGCTCAAGGTTGACTCATCCTTCCATCCTTCCGAGGTGGGTGAAATGAGGACCCGGATTGTTGGGGGCAATGTGCTGACTCTTAAACTGCTTAGAGAGGGCTGAAAGCCCTATGAAGCGGTATATAAGTCTAACTGCTAACTGCTAACTTGCAACCGGTCAGAAAGTCCTCAACTTATGACCGGCTGCAAGTCCTCGACTTATGACCAGGTGGCCGGCAACAAATGGACAGCTGTAATTGGCTAAGGCAGTGGTTCCCAAACTTTGCAACTTTAAGACTTGTGGACTTCAACTCCCAGAATTCTCCAGCCAGCTCTGCTGTACATAGTTGTATACGGGAGCTGTCCAGAGTGTGGTGCTGAATTCCTTGTTCTGTTGTTTGCTTGCTATTTGCAATAAAAGTTGATTGTTTTACGGATGCCTCATGGAGTCTTCACTTCTGTTAACTAGTTCACAATACCTTCCATGCTTCGAGGTGGGTAAAATGATGACCCAGATTGTTGGGGTCAATATGCTGACTCTGTAAACCGCTTAGAGAGGGCTGTAAAAGCACTGTGAAGTGGTATATAAGTCTAAATGCTGTTGTTGTTGCTAAATAAATCCTTGGAATGATAAAAGAAAAATTGGGTTATGTAACACTGAGGTGAAAAGGGGAAATAGGAAAGAAGTCTTTGAAAATCCAGATCAGGGAAATCTCTCTGAATTTCTCATTAATGATAGGAAGGGCAAATTAAATAGCATATGAGAAATATATGTTTTATCTCCTGATACACTTATTTTCATTGACCTGTTAATTCTGAACTGAAACTTCATCTCTGTCTCCCATATTGTATCATTCTCTACTTTTTAAAAAACTGGATCCAGGATCAAAAACATATTTCTTGTTTTTCTTTCCATTGTTTGTTTTTCCTATTTTCTCCTTGTATGGAATCAAAGAAATGGAAATAAACATGCTTTGTTTGGTATGTTTTTAAAGTGTGCACAAATTAACCTGGGTACAATTTGAACCATTGATTGAGAATGAAAATTAATCACGTCCAATGCAAATTGCCGATCAGGTCAATGCAATTTGGATTTCCAAATCAATTTTAATAAAATAATTTCTTCAAATGCACAGAAACGTTCAACATAAATAAAATGTTTGACAATTTAATTCTAATTTCTGGTCTGGGGATGTTTGAATTCAGTTTGAAGGTAAATCATCTTTGAATGAAATCTCTCAATCAAAGCATCTCGCAGCGCTAATTTTAAAAATGTGTCCATAGGAGAGGAAAAGGGATACACCCCAATTTTAAAGTATCATAGCAATCGCCTCTAAAATAACCATAGTTGGAAAAGTAATTCTTGGTTCTTATTGTACTTTGTAGTTAATTTACTGTTAAGAATCAGTTCCTGCTAGCTTGTTTATTCTTGTTCTCTGCCCATCTCCTTTTTTTAGTGCTATTTCCAAGAATGTTATTAATTAATGGGGCAGAACTAAGTGCTATCCCATGTATAGAGATCTGTTCTGACCCCCACCTTGTCCATTCAGAAACGAAAGCCAAACAGAACGTTCAAAGGAATGTTTTTATCAGTCCCGGCTCTTGCTGGCTGCGAGCCCAAAACACAGATAAACACAGATAAATGCTCTGGCAAAAGTCCTCACTCATAAACTACTACAAAACAGGATTATATAAATCAAGTCACTTATCCAAGTGCTTTTCTCAATGGTTGCACACAAAAGGAGAATGTTGATTAAAACAGAAATGTTAACTTCTGCAACCAGGGCGTGGCACCATCAGTCTTTTATTCGCAGGAGGAGATCCTAACAAGCAACAACTGCTCATTATCATCTCCTGTGAGTCCTCAATTGTTCCTTATGTCGGTCAGCCCTTCTCCTGCGTGCATCCTGAAACAACTCACAGGAGGTTTCTGTGTCAGCCTCTCTTGTCTCCTCCCCACTGATCCAAGGCTCAGTCATTACCTGGGGATCAATTAGTCTCTCTGAGCCCTGCTCGGAGTCAGAACACTGTCCAGGGCCCTCTGCCTCCTCCAGGCCTGACTCATAGGGCCCCTCGCTGTCAGGGTCTGATAGCAGCTCCAAAAGCTCCTGCTAAGACACAACTGATATCACTGTATATGGCCAGAAAACTAGAATGAGCAGCCCAATTATACAAATATTTAGCTGGAGGTAAATCTCACTGGACCTACTGGCATGTAATAACAGTGTGTGTGTGTCTGTGTGTATGTGTGAGAGAGAGAGAGAGAGGGACGGAGGGAGGGAGGGAGGGAGAGAGAGAGAGGAGGAGGGAGGGAGAACACCTTTATGAAACTTGACATCAGCTAATTTCAATTTGGTGCAAACTCTTTATTAAGGGTATAATTCTGGCATTTCAGCCAAGATTGGCTCTAAGGAGGAGTTTTAACATATTCCAGACAGTTCTGCACACAGTTCTGTACAATAAAGACTAGAGTCCTTAGCAAGCAACTAAAAAAACTAACTTCAAAACCCCTTATAAAGGATTGTGATACAGTTGCCTAAGTTAGGAACATAAACATTGATCATAACCATAGTATGTTAGACTCTTTATCAAACAGGATTAAGAAACAATTGTTTATGTCAGTTATAACTTGAATTTGCACATATCCTATGCCAACACATTATGATATCCTGGGTTCTTTGGAAGAACTTGATGCATATGAAGTCCAGTACCAGCCAAAGAGCTGGCAACCATCATCATCATCATCATCATCATCATCATCACCACCACCACCACCACCACTACCACCACCATATTATTACCCATTTTCGCTCATAGCATAAGACTGCTCATACAAACAGTCTTCTACTAATAATGATACTTACATATACATTCATTCTGTACACATTTTCTCAATAGTTCATAGCACCATAACTGTTACAAAATATTGCCATCTCTCTGTGACAAAGCCAGGGTTAAAATGGGTTGATTCACAACTACAGTATTATTTTCTCTGCCTGAGAAACCCTTATGGGCTCTATTGAAAATAGTTCTGGATGTCAACAGAGTTGATTGTTCTATAGCATGCCACATTAGAAGACATTTCTACTTTCCGAGGAAAAAACAACAATAACTGTCAGCAAGTCATGCAGCACGAACCTGTCCAATGGAATAAAACAAAGGTTCTTTGGAAGTCTGAGTTCATTGTGTAGAAGCAAAGGGTTTGCATTAGAGCTGCACAGCATCGTGTCTGGAAACCCAACGACTGAGATTCATTATAAAATCTTGTTGCAGTTGAATAGGAAAGGCTCCTGGTTTCCCCTGCTATAAAGCAAGAGTCTGTTTTGAAAGCCAATCAAAGAATTAAGACACCCAGGAAAGTCAAGAAAAATGGGGTGTGTTCTGCCATTATTTGAATGGTGCTATGGAATCCCAATGACCATAATTACTTCTAATTGTTTCTTCTTATTAGACGTTCTATGATATATATATTTTTCCATGCCCATTTGAGAATTCAGTAGTGAATGTGGATCTGTTTGGACATGAAAATACTGCCTTTTTTTTTTTTTTAGGGAAGGGTGGGATTAAGGGAATCTGGTAGCATTTTTGAGTTCCATGAAATGGGGAAAAAAAAGAAACTGGAGTTAAATTCCAGCTCTGTGATTTCAAATTACTTAAGATATATTTTTTTATGCATACTATATATTATATGTATTATGTACTATATATTACATAATATAGCTTTGGAGTTCATCCTGCTGAAAAGTATGTTGAAACAGATTTCAATTAATCCTCATGAATATTGCATATGACATCCTGTTTCAACTTTATGTCTAATTTATGTATTTTATTTGCATGCTACCTTTATTATCTTTACAAATAATTCAAGGTGGCGAGCATATCCTTCTCCCTCTTATTTTCCCCACCAAAATAACCCTGTGAGGTGGGATTGGGCCAGTGGTGGGTTTCAAATTTTTTAGAACCTCTTCTGTAGGTGTGGCCTGCTTTGTGGGAGTGGCTTGCTGGCCATGTGACTGGGTGGGAGTGGCTTGCCATCCATGTAACCGATTGGGAGTGGCTTGGCAGTCATGTGACCGGGTGGGCGTGGCCAACTTGTAAAATGTGGTGAAACTCACTTAATAACACTTTTGCTTAGCCACCAAAATGTTGGCTCAAAAACTCTGGCATTCGAAGCACACAAGTCGTAAAGCTGTCAAGTTACCAGACCCTTGCACCCCTAACCCTTTAGAAAAAAATCCCAGGTGTATTCAAACTTGACAACTTTAAGACTTGTGGACTTCAACTCCAAGATTTCCTCCTCTCGCTCTTCATCTTGATGATGTGTGGACGGGTGGGAGGAGGGAGCTGGAACCGGTTCTAAATGGCACGGTAGATTTGTGGAACCTCTTCTGTAGAAGAGGTTAGAACTGGCAGGAACCCACCCCTGGATTGGGCTGAGAAAAAATGATTGGCCCAAGAGCCACCCAGTTGGTTTTCATGGCTAAGGTGGGACTAGAACTCATGGTCTACAGGTCCGTAGCCCACCACCTTAACCACTAGACCAAACTAAATGCTCTCCATTGTTGACATCCATCTTTTTCAGGGATGGTGAAAATTTCTTTCACATTGCAGATGTACTGTTGTATTTCTAGACCTGCAGGAAATATTCTTCCACTTACTGTAATGTGCAATATAGCAGCTGGTAGCGGATTTCAGCTGTGCATTGCTGTTTGTTAACTCATATGGGATTATCCTATCTTTTAATCAAAATGTTCTTCCCTTCAGCGACTCTTCTATTTTTGAACGAAGGGTGAAATATTTCAGTGTGAAATTCCTCTTGAGAATTTCTGGACACTTTTCAGAACATTTTCAAATCCCTTTAAAATTCCTCATCTAACCAGTAAGACTGTAGGCCTTGCTTTGTTTTTTCATTGTTCCACATATGGTATATCAAGGTCAGTGTCTTTGAGTATCTCACTTGCAGTGTTTATTTCAACCAGTATCATAAACACGACACTTGAAATTTGGTACATGTTTCTGGTTATTCTACTTCCTTCTGCTACGGTTCCTGTTAAAACGTTATCTTCCCAAATGGAAAGGAAGGAATCATCTAGCTTCCAGTTTAGTATTTGATAAACTTCACTGCCTCAACTTGATTTTCCATTCTTATCAGACTCTCCGGTTTCGGTTTCAGAAAGGATGCAGCTCCCAGCTGTTGCTTCAATATTTGTCAGCAATCAGACAGTGCAAAGAAAACCACATAGACTCTTCGGCTTGCATTAAAATAATCAGCAGCATCACTGCACATTGATACAGCATCACTCAAATCCTTTTGTGTATTCTTATGTTCGTTCTTTCCATGCTGGCACTATTATCACAGCCCTAGTTATCTCATGTCAGGTGTTATTATTCCCATATCTTCTACTTTTTCTAGAAATATATATTTTCATAACAGCTCCGGAGATATCAGTGTCAATAAATTATAGAAAATACATTCTGGTACTACCCACTGGAAATATATTTCCCCCCGTACTCTGTTTTCGTTTAAAAGAAACCATTCGGTCATTTGCTCCTTATGGTTGACGTCAAATATATAGAATAACAGAGTAATGTTTGCTGACTTGAAATCTGGCACAATCTGGCACTTGAAATCTTCTATTTCACTTTCATTGTCAATAAATATAATGTCCCATTTTAATTCTTTTTCCAGGGATTGTTTATTAATTAACCAGTGGAACGGCTTGGCTTCAGGCATTGTGGGTGCCCCATCACTGAAGGCTTTGAAGAAGAGACTGGGGTAGCCATTTGGCTGGAATAGTATAGGGTCTCCTGATTGAGCAGAGGGTTGGACTATAAGACTTCAAAGGTCCCATCAAACTCTATTATTTTGTGATCTAGATTTCCTAAATTATGAATCTTTTTAGATGCTCCCGCCATATAACATCAAAAAGATTAGTTCCATAATTTTAAAGAATTATTCTCAATTTGGGAAATGAGCTGATCTGAAATACTAAGGATTGGGTAGAAAGAATTCTCACCATGGCAATGAACCTTTTCAGAACACTTTGCCAGTAAACAGATTCTGGTGCAATTTTCTCCTGATAGTCATCTAACAGGCCTTTCATTTTAGTCCCATCTAGAGGTCTTCACCTTGGAGTGCTCTCTGGTGGTTTTCTCCAATGTGCGTTTATTTTTTTCCTTAGGTCTTTATTTCTGTACTGTGCATCTCAACGGGGCTGCAACATTAGCCTGGAAGAATTTGTAAGAAAGATCGAATGCGGCATCCTCTGTCTTTGAATTCCTAAACCATAGTCTCTCCACGTTGTCTTCATTAGATATTTCATGTCCATAATGTGTCAGATAGAAATTTATATTTCATAGATTTTTTTAAAAAAATTATTCTATATTTTATTATTTTCCCTTGCCAGATATCATGCAATGTAAGGAGGCTTCTTAGACTCCTGGTCAAGTGGGTCAACAGTCCTGGTACATCTAATATTTAGGAGCAGCCGTACTTTTTGATTTACTTATTAGTTTGTACCAGTGGTGGGTTTCAAAAATTGTTCGAACCTACTCTGTGGGTGTGGCCTCCTTTGTGGGAGTGGCTTGCCACTCATGTGACCAGATGGGAGTGGCTTGTCGCCCCTGTGATCAGATGGGAGTGGCTTGCCACCCATGTGACCGGATATGAAGATGCCGACGACACTTGTCAGAACCACCTTAAATTACCTCACACACAGCACTGGCATGTATAAGAATATGATGTGAACTTGTTTTTTAAAAGGCATCTTTGGTTTGCGTTAAAACAACTTCAACACACGCAATGTTCTGATGGCACCACAAACGCGGTAGTCATCCTTACCTTTCACAGAGGCACTGAGTTTTATAAATGTGAGCATGATAGTGTAGAATAATCATATCCAAGGACCAGTGGTGGGTTTCAAAAATTTTTGGAACCTCTCCTGTAGGTGTGGCCTGCTTTCCAGGTCCACTGGTAGAACCTCTTCTAACCGGTTCGGTAGATTTGATGAACTGGTTCTACCAAATAGGTGCGAACTGGTAGGAACCCACCTCTGGTTTGTACACTCCTCCCTGATCTTCATTTTCTCCGGGAATGTGTAATGTTGTAGCTATGTCATGGGAGTAGCAATAGTTGCCATATCACCCACCACCCTAATGAGATTAGGCATCTCATCAGTCACGTCAAAGTCCGTGGAAGTTGGACAGCAAATAATTCAAATAAACAAATAAACAAGAATAAAATCGATCTTCACTGGGCCCAGTAGGTTCGTTGTCAATATCTGTGCCTATTATCTCCTTTCTGCATAGATAGAAAAGCTTCCTGTCCCCTAACTCAGAGAAGATAGAGCTGTTTCTGCTTTCAGTCCTGTTTTTTTTTCCCTGCATCAGTTGTTATGTGCTCAGTTAAAGGAAAAATAAGCAGGCTAGTAGCAGGGGCTGAAGGATGGAAGAAATAACCATCTGAAAGGCTTTTCTCTCCTCTTTTCACTGAACAGTTGAATACATTCTTTCCTTAAATGAGTTCAGGGAGGCAGCAGGAAGCCCCTTGAACACTGATTTTAATTAATCAAGACTCCTGTGGGAGACCTAGAGAAGTACTGAGAAGAATTTATTTCTCCTTCTCCATGCAACCTGCTGTGTTCTGTTACTTTCTCCCACCTCCTGTCTCGCCTGCATCTCCAGCTCTTCCGGAGTGCGTTCCTTCCTCCATCCCAGCACTCCATATTTAGAAAAAAGATTTCACTGTTGGGAAGTTCTGTTGAAGTAGATAGAATTCGCCAATGTCACGATCGATAAACAATATGTGATGTACTTCTTGTCCACTGCGCATAGAGTATTTACATTTGCTTAGCCATCTCAAATGCAGAAGGTTAATTGAATGAGGACTTTTTGAGTAGCTGATGTATGTTTTGCTGTTCCTCTTCCGTTACTACAGCTCACTCTTCCCTAACAGTTCTTTCGCTCTGAAATGATGGCACAATCCTCACGACGGAGAAACATCTAGTGTTTTAAGAAGCAAATTCAAATAACAAGAGAAGAGTAGGCAGTTAATACAGTCAGATTTTTCTATTTGTTTTTCATTTTCCAGGAGACCGGAAAAATGTGACTTGTTGCCCAAAGGTTAATTGCTGATTTGGCACATGTTTTCTTTACTCTTCGTGTTGTGTCATTACTAAAGCTACCTTATTCATACCATGGCATTCATGTTTTGCTCTTTCATAATTGAAAAAAAAAATGGTTGAAAAGCGTATAGCAATAGCAGTTAGACTTATATACCACTTCATAGGGCTTTCAGCCCTCTCTAAGCGGTTTACAGAGTCAGCATATTGCCCCCAACGACAATCCGGGTCCTCATTTCACCCACCTCGGAAGGATGGAAGGCTGAGTCAACCTTGAGCCGGTAAGATTAGAACCGCTGAACTGCAGATAACAGTCAGCTGAAGTGGCCTGCAGTATTGCACCCTAACCACTGCACCACCTCGGCTCCTATGAACTGGTATGAACCAGAGAGTCAGAAAGTCAAACATGGAGCACAGGTAACATTTTCAACACATTAAACTTCTTTCTAAACATTTCCATCAATATAATTTTGCCTCAGATAAAGAGGTTGACGACAGCACCAAGATTTATGCAGTTTTTTTCTTTTATTTTTTTCACAAGAGTGGATGCAAGTGATATATATTTTTTTTGCATTATTTGATTTTCTTTATGACCTCAGACATCTTTCCTTTCTAAAACAGAAGACTGATCTGTGCTTTGCCTGTCATTCTCCATTGGAACCAAGTTTTACACTACAGCAAAACAGTCCCAACAGCTGTTTATATTTTCATTAAATCTGAAATGGAAGCACTGCCGTTCAGTCAACACTGAATAGCTTTCTGGGATGTACTGATAGGATCCAAGGGGCCAAAGAAGGTAGCTGAGAAAAAACTAGAGTTGGAGCTTGTGGCTGAATATAATCAAGCCAGTGTGAGAGAAGCTGGTTTGCTGATCCTTTTGCAACAATGATCTGAGATTGATACCAAGAAGGGTTTGGGGCAGGGGTGGGTTCCTGCCAGTTCTAACCTTTTCTATAGAAGAGGTTCCACAAATCTACAGTGCCGTTTAGAACCGGCTCCAGCTCCCTCCCCCCACCCGTCCGCACATCATCAAGATGAAGAGCGAGAGGAGGAATTCTGGGAGTTGAAGTCCACAAGTCTTAAAGCTGTCAAGTTTGAACACCCCTGGTTTTTTTTTTCTAAAGGTTAGGGGTGCAAGGGTCTTGTAACTTGACAGCTTTAAGACTTGCATGCTTCAAATGCTAGAGTTTCTGAGCCAACATTTTGGTTGCTAAGCAAGAGCGTTGTTAAGTGAGTTTCACTGCATTTTACAAGTTGGCGATGCCCATCCAGTCACATGGCTGGTGAGCCACACCCACCCGGTCACATGACCAGCAAGCCACTCCCACAAAGCAGGCCACACCTACAGAAGAGGTTCTAAAAAAAATTGAAACCCACCACTGGTTTGGGTCACAACCACAGTTAGTATTTAAGCTGCTCTCAGAGTGAGATTCAATTTTTTTTACTACCTATTCTGTGGGCGTGGTTTGGTGGGCATGGTGTGGCTTGCTGCAGATGGCTTGGTGGACATGGTAGGGGAAGGATACTGTAAAAACTCATTCCCTCCCCACTCCAGGGGAAAGTTACTGCTAAATCTCCATTCCCAATTCCCTCCCGAGTCCCGATCAGCTGGGACTCGGGAAGCAGAGAATAGATGGGGGCAGGGGCACACGGCATTAACAGGTTCTCTGAACTACTCAAAATTTCCACTACCAGTTCTCCAGAAATGGTCAGAACCTGCTGAATACCACCCCTGGCTTTCACCCTGTGCTTGATTATAAACTTGCTTAAAGAAATCCTGTCTGAACCAAAATCCTTTGGCAGAAATTTATTTATTTATCAAATTTAGAGATCACACATCTCACATACAGAGTTGACTCTGGGCAGTTAATAATTAAAGTTTGCAAGTTATTCAGTTTGGAATTGAAAACCCACTTCCTCCTAGTGGACAATTTGCCAGCTGCTGTGTTGTGCTCTTCTATCTTTCCATTCAGGCCAAGCAATGGTTAAGCTTAGTGAAGGATGTTTCTTTTTTGTAAAAAAAAAATTGTTATTCATTTCACATTAAAATATCAGATACAGTGCAGCCATCCTGGCATTATCTCCTCTATACACACTATAATATAGAACAAATATCATATATACTTATCTGTTGTGGCCCAGCAGGAGCCGTTGGAGCTGCCACCAGACTCTGACAGCGAGGGGCCCTATGAGTCAGCCCTGGAGGATGTGGAGGACCCTGGACAGGGTTCCGACTCTGAGCAGGGCGCAGAGAGACTGGTTGGCCACCAGGTGGTGCCTGAGCCTTGGACCAGTGGGGAGGAGACAAGGGAGAGTGATCCAGAAGCCAGCAGTGAGTTGCTCTTGGATGCACACCATCGAAGAGCTACTCGGCCAGCTACGCAATTACAGGAGGTAATTATGCTCAGCTGGTGGTCATTAGGCTCCTCTCCAGACTATAAAAAGACTTCTTGTTCCATGCCCTTCTTGCTTTGACTAAAGAGAAACTAACTTGGCGGGCTGGATTGCTGCCAAGGTTTGTCGGACTTGCTGCCAAGGTCCTTATCTGTTTATTTCTTTGGCTTTCAACCACCGAGATTCTGGTCTTGTTATTAAAGGACATTCCATTTAAGCTTGTCTCGGCTTTCGTTACTCGACGGAGGAAGGGGTTAGAACACTCATCATACATTACTAATTATATACAATTATTTTGCCTAATATACTCATTAATATTTACACATATTACATCACATTTCAGGTCTACAAATCCTATTTATTTCTTGTTCCCACTCCCACCTCTCAGTTCCAGCCATTGATAAAATCTATTCTATATATCATGATAGTCTGTTTCTCCTTTATTTTTAAATTTTTAATGTCAATCTAACCATATCTGCGCAATCCAATACTTTCTTCATAATCTTTCTTTCTAAAGGCATATTTTCACTTTCCCATTGTTGGGTGTATACCATTCTCGCTGCTGTTATAATGTGTAGTATTAAATATGTTGAGCCTTTACTGTTGCCCTCTGTTATAATTTCGAATAAAATTAATTCTGCTTTAAATTCTAATCTTTGTCCAACCATTTCTTTCTAACCACATCTGAATCCGTTGCCAAAATTCCTTTGTTTTTTTTACATGTCCACCACATGTGATAATACGTGCCTGGTACTTGATTGCATTTCCAGCATTTTGGGGCTAAATTACTGTTGTGGCCTGGCAGGAGCCGTTGGAGCTGCCGCCAGACTTCGACAGTGAGGGGTCTTATGAGTCGGCCCTGGAGGAGGTGGAGGACCCTGGACAGGGTGCCAACTCTGAGCAGGGTGAGGAAAGAAAGGTTGGTCACCAGGTGGCGGCAGAGCCTTGGATCAGAGGGAGTGTTCAGGAAAACACTTGTGAGTTGTTTCAGGATGCACGCTGTCGAAGGGCTACTCAGAGGCAAGAACAACTGAGTAATTGTAGGAGAGGATTACACTTAGCTGATGCTTATTAAGATCCTCTCCTGATTATAAAAGAGATTGCTTGGGCCACGCCCTTTTGCAGAAGTCAACATTCACGAATTAAGATAAACCAACTTGGAGAAGTGGTTTGCTGTGAGAAGCTTGTTTGCAGTGCTCCGTAGGTTTGTAGGACTTGCTGCCAGAGTGCTTATCTCTTTGTTTATTTTGGGCTTGCAGCCAACAAGAGTCTGGATTGATTAAAACATTCTTCTGTACGTTTGTTCTGGCTTTCGTTCCTGGACGGGGGAGTGGGGTCAGAACAAATTACTATACATTTTAGAGTGAGGGGGGATTCTTAATGGACATCCTTTTATAATTGGTATAATGAATGCATAGACACATGTGGAAACAAACCTAAACTGAACTTGATTTGCAAAGTTCCAAACGAATGCACATTGATGCAGGCATAACAACTATTGACTGAGATGGGCAACTACAGAAAATGAATGAATGAATGAATGAATGAATAAATGAATGAATGCAACCAGTTTTAAAATAAGTATGCCTTTCTTTTATTGTCCCTGTTTTTCCTGAATAATACTAGTTGCAGACTCTATTACAGTAATATTTCCTTCCTAGTATCATAATTGTAACTTGTGTTAATGTTCAGAACATTCCCTCTTCAAAATTCAGGAAAACTATTTTTATTACTATATTTCTCTCCTTGAGCTACCTACTTTTTTTAATCAGGCTTTTGTTTTAATGAAACCCTGTATGCAACACTTAATTATATTTCCAGGCACTTGTAGTCTGATAGAAGTATTAAAGTAGGAAGAAGGCTGTAATAAATACAATAAAGAACAAACAAAAAGAAATGTTGAATGCTCATGAACATAACACTAATAATTGAAAAGAAAAAACTATCCGTGTTTTTAAGAATCCTGTTTGATTTCAAACTGGGGATAGCTGCATGTTAAGGGAAGTGTTGTAGGCAATGTGTTAATAAGGAAAACCTGTTGTAACCAAATCTGCAGCTGATGTTATTCAGAAAAAGCAAAGAAAATGTGGTGGTGGTGATGGAAATTCCAGTCCCTGCCAAATAGCTAACCCAGGTGCAGGATTTGGTTTGCAAGAAAATTAAGTGCAGCAGGGAAACCAGACAGCAATGCCTGAGCCAACAGAAGACAGAAAATGCTCCTTTCAACGCGGAACAGAAAATTGTGTCCCTGTTTTGTATGTTTTGATTTTGTTTCTTAAACGAAGAGTTACATCCCTGTGAAATGTCATTTTGTTACTTTCAGCCCCATTTAAGCATTATTATTTTTTTGGTCATAGACCAACTGTCAGCCTCTGCTTTGCTGTTGCTTCGACTGCCATGAAACGGGGAGGGAGGGCATGGTATTTGGGAGGGGTTACTCATTGTGCTGGAGGAAGGTTCTGGAGTTCAGCTGCCTGTCGGACTACGCATGCGTAGGAGATTCCCGCCAGGACTAACGGCACCGACATTCCATCTTCATGATGCCTTTTGAAGTTATCTCACACCTGACACTTGGGAGAATTATGATTGGACTGTAGCTGTGATGCCAAGGGGTGGGGAATGGGCTATTCTATATATCAATCGCTTTCGCGCCTAAATAATCAGACTTCGCTTCGCTATGCCTTTAATCATTGATAATTAGTAAAAGTACACTTGATTTCTACTCATGGAGTCTCGTGGTTTTCTTTCCTAATTATCTAATGGAGAGGTTCTGACACCAACAAATAAAATAAGACAATCCCCATTAATTAGAATAGAGTTATAGAAGAATAGAGTAGAGTAGAGTAGAGTAGAATAGAATAGAATAGAATAGAATAGAATAGAATAGAATAGAATAGAATAGAATAGAATAGAATAGAATTATTTATTGGCCAAATGTGATTGGACACACAAGGAATTTGTCTTTGGTGCAGATGCTCTCAATGTTCATAAAAAGACAAGATACATTCGTCAAGAACCATAAGGTACAATACTTAATGATAGTCATAGGATACAAATAACCAATCAGGAAACAATATCAATATAAATTGTAAGAATAGAAGCAACAAAGTTACAGTCCTACCGTCATAAGTGGGGGGAGATGGGTGATAGGAACGATGAGAGGACTAATAGCAATAGTAATGCAGCCTTAGTGAATGGTTTGACAGTGGCGAGAGAATTATTTGTTTAGCAGAGTGATGACGTTCGGGGAAAAAAACTGTTCTTGTGTCTAGTTGTCTTGGTGTGCAGTGCTCTATAGCATCGTTTTGAGGGTCGGAGTTGAAACAATTTATGTCCAGGATGCGAGAGGTCTGTAAATATTTTGACAGCCCTCTTTTTGACTCATGCAGTGTACAGGTTCTCAATGGAAGGCAGGTTGGCAGTAATTGGTTTTTTTTTCTGCAGTTCTGATTCTCCTCTGAAGTCCGTGTCTGTCTTATTGGGTTGCAGAACCAAACCAGACAGTTATAGAGGTGCAGATGACAGACTCAATAATTCCTCTGTAGAACTGTATCAGCAGGATCCTGTATTAGGATTTTTAAAAAAAGAACATAATTATTTTAAAATGTCTAAGAAGGATTATAAGGTATACTACAATGTACTGTACAAATGATCAAATAGTACTTAGGTGTGGTGAAAGAAATAAAATCAGCCCTCTTTTGTAAAATGACCAGATATATTTACAGATAAGCCAAGAATTTTAGGTGCCAAAATGATTCTAAAAAATAAAGTTTGCCTTAACCACGGATGGGGTTATTTTTAATTGTATCTGTGTTTCCCTTAGTGTATAAGCTTGCATTTAGCCCCATCTGCAGAGGAGCTGAACCTTGAATTTTTATCAAAATACCATGAAAAATGGATAATCCATGGATTACCCACAAATAAGACAACTGTGAAAATTGAAACATATGAACTTTTTGAGGGTTGGCTTATCCAGGGGTGTATTTTTCACAGTGGTTTTTTTGGTTAAAAATTCAAGGGTCAGTTTATCGGAGGATAAGCTTATCTACAAGTATATCGAGTACCAAGATCTCTATAAATGTTGCCTGATGAGGTGTTAGCTACCCCATCCAAGGTATGTCATCTGCACATCTGATAAGCCTTCCCCTCAACAATTTCATTAATAGAAATGTTAAAGCGTGGAAGGCTCAAGGTTGAACTATTTGGCACTCAACTTAATAGCTCACTCAAAGAGCCACTTGTAGGACAGCCATTCGTGAGAATTCTTTTGAGAATGACTTCAAGCCATCTGTGGATTCTATTAGTTGGCATGCTGACTAGTACTCACTTAATTAGCATCCTAATCAGAATCTCTCATGCTCATAACAAAGCCCATTAGTCAGTTAACAGAAAGCCTATATGGGTTTACGTCAGTGTTGGGTTTCAAAAAAATTTAGAACCTCTTTTGTAGGTGTAGCCTGCTTTGTGGGAGTGGTTTGCCAGTCATGTGACCGAGTGGAAATGGCTTGACGGCCATGTGAATGGATGGGAATGGCTTGCCAGCCATGTGACTGGGTAGGTGTGGCCAACTTGTAAAATGTGGTGAGGCTCACTTAACGCTCTTGCTTAACAACCAAAATGTTGGCTCAGAAACTCTGGCATTTGAAGCACGCAAGTCTTAAAGCTGTCAAGTTACAAGACCCTTGCACCCCTAACCCTTTAGGGGAAAAAAAACCCAGGGGTGTTCAAACTTGACAGCTTTAAGGCTTGTGGACTTCAACTCCCAGAATTCCTCCTCTCGCTCTTCATCTTGATGATGTGGAGATGGGTGGGGGGAGGGAACTGGAACCGGTTCTAAACAGCACTGTAGATTTGTGGAACCTCTTCTATGGAAGAGGCTAGAACTGGCACCCCTGGTTTACATAAACTATGATGTTTACAGGTTAGGCTGGGAGGTTGGAGGTGCCCCACTCATTCAGGACACCATTCCAATATGATGTCAAATAGTACTTAACCTTTTGCAATGCTATTCCATTATACGTTGTGTTCTTTCTAAATAGCCAGAGGCCCATGCAAATATGATATATATATACCAGCCTTCTAGTTCTGCCATTTTAGGCATTTGACAACATCTCCCCCTTCTTCTCTCTCCCCCCCTCTTTTTTTAGTCCAGAAAAAATAAAGAAAACCCAGAGGTTTTATTAAGTCCCATTGAATTTGAGGAAAGCTGTGCCTATTTATACAAGCTAAATTTATTTTGAAAAGCAGAGATTTATTTGCATTGTCAGATGAAAGATGCCTAATACTTTAACCAATTAATTGCTGTGTTATCTATTCTATAATATGGATCTGCCGCTATCTAGGATTGAGAGTTCAATCCTAGGTAGTGGCAGATGTTTCTTTCCTGGGGTGTAAAGAAAAAATATCTGCTGCAAACTCTGCATAGGCATCAGGATATCAGGGCATCTGGACAGTAAATGCTCAGTTCCATCCAGTTGCCACAATGCTACCCCAAATTAAGGGATTACAAGGTTATAAAACGTGAATGTATTTTCTAAATTATTTTAGAACTTCCTGATTTCCCTTTTTCTTATTACTCATGCTGGTTGCACAATCAGCCAGATGTTTGGACTGAACATGTCATTTTTATCCATCTGTTAAGAATTTCCCAAGGACCCTTTGATGGTTAAAGGTATCATCAAAGGATATAAGCTGTTGCAAATAAAATTGCCTTTTGTAATTGACTGTTGGTGAAATTATCAATGCCAGTGGTGTTCAAGTAGCACTCAGATGTTTTGGGATTGCACTCAAGGCACCTATTACTAAGGTAGCAGGCTGAACCAAAGTAGGCCTCAAGCCTGAACCAAACTAGGGTTTCATGATATTAAGCTTTAACTGTTCATATAGAAATTGCAAGGTTTGCTTTTAGGACATAGTGCGGTTAGACACGAGTTAGAAGGAAGTCTGCACATGAAATATACTGAAGCAAAGCATTTATTTTAGCCCATTTGCTGGCTTAGCTGTTAATCTGTTTGATAGACACATATTGTTAGTTCCTCAAAATAAGAGCTATGTATGTCCGTTGGCTGACCTATGTATTATGACATCCTATAGACATAATATTGCTGTAACTCAAGGGCAAATCTTGAAGGTTGTTCCAAAACTAACAGATGGCTTTAGCTGAAAGCGATAAACTATATAAGGAATTTCCTGACTTTCGCTCATTGTTCAGGCCATTTATTCTGAACCTGCACAAATAAACTTTTCCTTCTCTGAAGAGCTGGCTTTTGTGTCCCGTCTTTTCTACAACATTACTATTGGTATGATTTTTGCTTTCTGTTGTTACAGTCATTCTACTTTTATTTTCAGGTCTTTAAACTTTGTGATTTTATCCAATTATTTCTCTTCTATGCTGCTGTCTCCAGATATTGAATGTCTGCTATCCAGATTTTATTGATTGATTGATTGATTGCTTTTCTTCTTGACAAATATTAAATTTGGAGTGTCCTTGAGCACATTAGCTTCTTCATTTTCTATTACTTTGTCTCTCTTGTGGTCCCTCGGTACTTGCTTGAAGGCATTTCTTGCAGATTGCAGACATAAAGCATCATTGTTGTTACTTTGTCATTCTTGGGGTCAGTCTGCATGATCAGCTAACTTAGAGGGACCCTTATTTCTTCAGATTCTTTGCAGAATATGATTGTGAAGTGTGTTGCATAAATAGGTTATCCTAAGCCTATATTAAAATTCTGGGAAAGATTCTATACAGAAATCAAAGGCATCAAGAATTTTATTTTTACCTCCACTTGCAATTTAGGGCAAACATAATGATTGATGAAATAAGAGGTGTTTATGAGTATCATCCTAGCAATGTTGGAAATATTATAGAAACCTGTAGTGTCTGAGAAAAGTCTTCTAAGATTATCTGCATGTACTCTTTTCTTGACATAAATCAATATTGTATGAGCTAGTGGGCTGCCATGCACGGTTTTTTCCCATGAATCTCCCTTTAGAAACTGCTTTCTTCCAAAGAGATTTATTTTCTGTACTGCAAGCTGCCAGCTGAAATTGCCATGAAAAAGGTACGAGAACTCCTAAGGTGAACAGCTCATGCAAAGAATTTAGAGATGGATTGGCTGCTACAGAGAGCTTTTAAACGTTTAGAAGATGGAATTACAGATGTGATAGACACTCATCATGACATAGTAGTGTGGGACTCAGATATGTAGTGTGGGACTCAGATATTTCAAATATGTAAAATTACAAAACCCATCTACCCATCCGGCAATTCCTGAATACATGAAACAATTGAAGGTTATATTTGATGCTATGTTTGCTGGGTAATATTCTCAGCAGTATGCCATCTCAGACAACATAGATATGTCATGTATATAGCATTTAAGTTTTTAAAGCATTGTTTATGAAATAAGAGATATGTGACTTTATTTATCAGCCAACTCTTTTATGTATGAATTTCCCAAATCCTTATAACAGAAGCAGAGGTGATCTGCTCTGCAAGTACTCACTTAATTGGCTTCCTAATCAGAATCTCTCATGCCCATAACAAAGCCCATTAGTCAGTTAACAGAAAGCCTATATGGGTTTACATCAGTGGTGGATTTCAAAAAATTTTAGAACCTCTTTTGTAGGTGTAGCCTGCTTTGTGGGAGTGGCTTGCTGGCCATGTGACTGGGTGGGAGTGGCTTGCTGGCCAAATAAGAAATAAGAAATATATGACTTTATTTATCAGCCAACTCTTTTATGTATGAATTTCCCAAATCCTTATAACAGAAGCAGAGGTGATCTGCTCTGCAAGTACTCACTTAATTGGCTTCCTAATCAGAATCTCTCATGCCCATAACAAAGCCCATTAGTCAGTTAACAGAAAGCCTATATGGGTTTACATCAGTGGTGGATTTCAAAAAAAATTAGAACCTCTTTTGTAGATGTAGCTTGCTTTGTGGGAGTGGCTTGCCGGCCATGTGACTGGGTGGGAGTGGCTTGCTGGCCAAATAAGAAATATATGACTTTATTTATCAGCCAACTCTTTTATGTATGAATTTCCCAAATCCCTATAACAGTAGCAGAGGTGATCTGCTGTGCAAAACACAGGGAAAAATTGAGTGCCAAGACAGTAAAATGTTGAGCCGGAGTTCTTAATTGGAATAGAGTTAGAAGAAACAGCAACAGCTTTTAAAAAGTAAGATCTTCTCCATCATTTATTTGAACATACAGCAAGCGCAAATCTGACCTTTATTATTTTCATTTTCTAATATCAAACTTAGTGAAGATTTCTATCAGGCAACCAACTCTGTAGATGGTTTTGCAATATATCTCCTTTGCATTTAGATTAAAAGCAAACAAAGGAATCCATAAGTGATGGGTGTATGAAACGAAATGGCTAGACGTACTGTTAACTCATGGAATAATTTACTGCTCATAAGAAGGTGTTTTTCAGATGAAAAGTTCAGACTTCTGTTTTTGATCATTCTAAGTTTATGGTGATTGAAGTTCATATCACATCACTCTGCCCATGGGACAACCTCCTTCAGGATTTATATTTGTCTAAGGCAGTTTTCTGCTTATCCAATAGAGGCTTCCAGCATGTAAGAGACATTCTGGTTTGTTATTGTTTCTTTCTACCAATGGAAGGTAACAGAAAGAACCAAGGCACCATTCTGTCCTGCCATCCCATCAACAGGGTACAGAATTCTATTTGTATTCCTTTACGAACCCCAGAACTTTTGTTTAAATCAACCTGGGATGGTTGAAAATATGCCTTGCGACTTTCAAAAGACAGCCAAATGTCAACATTGTTTACTGAGGAAATAGCTAAATTCAAGTCAAGGGGATTTTATTTTTTTTTACATTTATTCACACAAGCATTAAAAGGAAAAAAAAATGTTTGATGTGTTATACTGAAGCTCAGAAAAGTTAGAACAATAACGTAAGACATCTTGCTTTCTTTTTTTAAAAAATCTATTCATGTTAACTTTCAAATAACTTCTAGAAGTCTTGCCATTTATTACAAACAGATTTGAGGGTTAGGTTGACAACTTGTGATGGTTATTGCCAGATTTTATGGAGCCGAGGTGGCACAGTGGTTAAATGGAGCACTGCAGGCTACTTCAGCTGACTGCAGTTCTGCAGTTCGGCTGTTCAAATCTCACCGGCTCAGGGTTGACACAGCCTTCCATCCTTCCGAGGTGGGTAAAATGAGGACCCGGATTGTTGGGGGCAATATGCTGACTCTGTAAACCGCTTAGAGAGGTCTGAAAGCCCTATGAAGTGGGTATATAAGTCTAACTGCTATTGCTATTGCTATCATCAGCCTAATTTCAAAAGCCTATCCAAGAACATCTCCATTCCTGGGAAGGTTGAGATAGAGAAGATGTCATAGGGGAGAGGAGGAAGGAGGAAGAGGAAGACAAATCGGAAAGAGAAGGACTATTCCACAACAAAATTATATGTCCCCTCTTTACTTGTAGCCACAATTTTCCCTCCCACTTGACAATAGCGGAGGAATTTCCCTCCCATTTTACAATAGCGGGAGGATCTTGAGGTTTGAGGTTTGAGGTTTATTGGGATTTATATGCCGCCCTTTTCCCTGAGGGGACTCAGGGCGGCTTACAACCACAAGGGAGGGGAAGTGCAAGGTCAAAACAAAACAATTGGTGAACAAAAGAAAAATAATAAAACACAACTTTCATTCAGCAATCAAACACTCGGGCGGGCGATTGGAAACCTATTCCCAGGCCTGCTGGGAGAGCCAGATCTTGAGGGCTGCGCGGAAGGTCTGGATCGTGGTGAGGGTGCGGATCTCCATGGGGAGCTCGTTCCATAGGGCCGGGGCATGAGCTTCCCAGAGATTGCAGCTCATGACATAAAATAATTAATATTTTGGGTCCGTTATTTGGTTAGAAGAAGCAGGGATGTGCTCCATCCAAGTAAAGCTCAGCTAAATTATCTTCACGTGTCAATAAATTATTTAATTAATTGTTGATCATCCCAAAGATGCTTTTTCAAGAGGCAACTGGAGTTTCTGGTTTTTCTTTTGCTTCTCGTCCAAGAAGCTTCTTCAGCTTTGAGCTCAGAGCTGAAGAAGCTTTGGGTGAGAAGCAGAACATCTTTTTTTAAAAAAAAAAAACCAGAAAGTCCAGTTCTCTGTTGAAAAAAAAAACCTTTGGGATAGCCATGACCTGGATGACTGAGAATCTCCATAGACATTTAATTGTTGGTCTGAATTCTTTGCCTCACTGTCTCAGATTCCTTTTTCAATAGAGCTTAAGATACACCATATATAGTTCTGGAAATAAAACCATGCAAAAGATATGCACTCAAAAACGAACAGTCATTTTCTTTACCAAGAGTGTTCCGAAGTCGGATTTATATTCAAATCATGTAGTGCTCAATAAATAGACATCGTTGCATTTGGATGCTTTCCTCTTTTCCTTTATCTGAACAATGGTTAAGAAGCATCGCTGCATTACTGAATGAATGTCAATGCTCTTCTGTAGCCAAACAATAAGCCTTTGATATGTAATCAATTGGTATACCTTCTTTCATATATAAAAATATAAATGTTTTCTTATAGATTTTAGCTATATTCAGTACCAGAGGAATTCTTATATGGAATTTAGAGGGATTACTTTGCATCAGCACAATAGCATCAATTTACAATTCCAGACCTCAGGCTTCCACGGCCTCCTCCTCTATATTGAACAGACGCCAACAACAATGGGCAACTTTGTTATTCAGCTTTCTATCAAGCGTGGTATCTTAGAGGTAACACTTCAAATTATTCGTTTCTAAATTCTGTAAGATTCTTCTTTATAAAGAGTTTTAGAAGTCTGTGTTTGAAGATTGGAAGGCATAATATTAGCTGTCTAGAAATAACCAGATGTTACCTTTAACAACAACAAGAAAAATCCTTTTAGAGAATTCTCTTTGTAGGAATTATTTGAATGGAAGATAGAATAGATACCTATGTATCAAGAGTGTAATATGCATGGGTTGGTATTCATGGCCTGTGACGAAAAGGAAATTTAATAAATACGGTGCATTAAACCATGGAGCAAAAAATATTAGGTTGATCACAAAGATATTAAAATACTTAGCTATTCTCCACGTAAACCGTGATGCTAACTTGATAGCATTAATCCTTATTAGGTTGTTTTCTAATTTTTTTGTACAAAGGAAAATGGAAAGGTAATATATTCATTGTTTGTCCTTTATTCTTAATGAGAAACATGAAACTGATTGTAGATTCATTGTAGCTATTTTGTATAACAATAACTGAGTTTTCCCAACAAACTCTAGTTTTATGAAGAATTGATGAGAATATCTGAGAAACACCTTAGTTGCAAAGGGCCTTAGCACTTATTGCTTAATATGCTGGGCATATCCGTCAAGAAATATAATAGGATATAGCAAGGAAATTCTTTGGCGGTTTGAATATGACTGATTTTAGAAAAACCCAAATTATGTAAGAATTATATTCCTTTTGTGAGCTGCCCAGGGTCTCTATAACAGTGAGATGGGTGGCATATAGATCTCACCGGCTCAAGGTTGACTCAGCCTTCCCTCCTTCCAAGGTGGTTAAAATGAGGACCCAGACTGTGGGGGCGATATGCTGACTCTGTAAACCGCTTAGAGAGGGCTGAAAGCCCTATGAAGCGGTATATAAGTCTAACTGCTATTGCTATTGCTATATCCGTCAAGAAATATAATAGGATATAGCAAAGAAATTCTTTGGCGGTTTGAATATGACTGATTTTAGAAAAACCCAAATAATCAATATAAGAATTATATTCCTTTTGTGAGCTGCCCAGGGTCTCTATAACAGTGAGATGGGTGGCATATAAATGTAATAATTAGATAAATCAATCAAATAATAAATAAGGTTAACAGCATTTTTGAGACTGACATTTTTGCATTTCTGCAAATATAAGCCTCGGTCATAGGAAATATTTATATCTAGGGTTAAAAAATGTTTCCTATTGACTAACTAATTAGTATAAATGGAGTAGTTACCAAAAGCAAAGCCTCAAAATCTTTTCCATTCAAGTATATAATCTCTGTATTTACTCCTCTCAGATTTTTCCCATTATTACAGACATTTTTATGATTGGCATTTATATATAAGTTATCTACAAAACTTCAATGGAAAATAAATCCCTTTTCCAGAAAATAAATGGGAGCAACTAGATTTAAAAATTAGCCACAAAACAAGAGAGGGTAGGGCTTTTTTTAACACTTATATTTTATTGGGTTCTGCTAATCTAGTTGAAATGTTAATCTATATTCCTAATCCATGTATGATATGCCATATGCTAAATAATAGTTTAAAAAGTCCCAAATCCAAAATTAAATAAGGGGTTAATAAAAATATTTTTTAAAAAGGACAAACACTATCTAAAAACAATCTAGAACCAATGCTGTTCATATAACAGAAGCAAATATGTGATAAAACCTGATTTTCCAAATGTTCCAATTCATAGTGGAAAAGGCTTATCGTTCTCTGAACCAATTTGACATCCATTTGATACAAAATTAGCATCTTTCATTCATACTAGTACATAGCACAGAGGGCAGCACCTCTTCTTGGTGTAGTAGATAAATCAGCTTTAAACCTCTTAAAAGTGGCATCACTAATACCAAGCATAATAGCAAATGGATAAATCCTCTGTAAATTAAATTGATTTATGCATGTATAACCATCTCTGAAGTAAAGGAAAACTAGTCATGGATTTCTATTTGAAATACTTTATGGAGGTGTTGACTTTCTGGCTATTTCTGTAAAGCCAGACTATAAGGATAACTGGTTTCCTTGTGAATTAGGATTTACCGATTTCTCTTTGTCAAAGATTTCATTCTGCCTAAAAATCCATGTTTCACGACTCATGGAACACTTTTGTTCACACAAAGCCTAATGTATTCTGACTTGTCTCCATTGGCTGAGCCCTGATGAGAAATTTCTGACATCTCTAAATGTGACAAATTGATCTTTTGTTTTCTTCTTGTTTGTTCAGTACCAATTCAAATGCGATAGCGGAGACGAAATTAAAAAGATCAGTACTGATATCAGGGTGGACGATGGACATAAATATGAAGTGCACATTAGGTAAGTTTTCGGTTTTTCTATAACAATATCTAAATCTGTCTATAAGCATATTGGACCAATCACTTCGTTGGCAGCCAACCCTAACTAATGAAACAAATAGGAAATTGGCCCTGATTGAAGGGAAGTAGACTTGGGTTCACTGACAAAAGGGCGAACGACAAAACTGCACCCGACTAAACCGCGGTGACAAAACCGCGAGTTCTAAAACGCTCCGACGAATGAGCGGTGAATCGCGCCGACAACAGCGCGGAGACAGAAGCGCGCTGTAAAACTAAACATAACCCTAAACCTAAACCTAACCCTAAACATAATGCTAACGCTAACCCTAACCCTAAACGTAACGCTAACCCTAACCCTAACCCTAACCCTAAACCTAACCCTTCCCATAAGTTAAATCGGCTTTCTGTCGACGTGCTGTTGTAAAGCGCCCTTCTGTCTCTGCGCTGTTGACGCCGCTCTGTTGTCAGCGCGTTGATCACATCGCGGTTTTAGCGACGCAGTCTTGTCGGCGCGCTTTTGTCGTGCGGGCTTTTGTCGGGTCACGGTAGACATGATATATGCTATGATATTATTTTCAAATAAATAATGGAACAAACTAAGATGGAATTCATTTGTATTCCAGAAGGCTTTCATCAAGTTAACGTTCTTCAAAAGAAACAAAAAATTAACGCCATGTTGGAAGAGATACAATAATTTTAGAGAAAAATGCTGATTAAAAGTTCAGTAGAACTGTGCTTGATCTGTAGGCACTTTGTATAGCGTCACAAGAAACCATCAGGGGTGGGTTTCAACCGGTTCTCACCGGTCCCTGCGATCCGGTTGGTCACTGAACCCGGAAGTAAGTAACTTCCGGGAACGGCGAAGCCTCCCCCCCCGCGCCCGCGCGCGCCCGCACACCCGCGCCTGCTCCTTACCCGGTTTTTACGAATTCTGCGCTTCCACGCATGCGCAGAACGCATACAGCGCCTGTGCGATCCTCCAGGAGCAGCTGGAGCATCACGCAGACGCTAGTACGCATGCGCGCGCCGCGTGCACGAGGACGCCACGTGCGTGCGCGAGGACGCCGCTGGCCTCGTTCCAACCGAACCGGTTGGAACGGGCCGAGAAACCCACCCCTGGAAACCATGATCAGAAATCAGATCTTCTGCTTCAGGTTGAGAAAGTATAGAATGGTAGGGTTGGTGGGCAAAGAAACTGTGGGCCCAACTTTATAATTTCTTAATTTAATTTCTTCTGAAGGAAACCATATTTTTTTCCTGTTACCTTTTTGAAACTTACATCTGCCTTTGGAGAAGTTTTTATTTCCGTGCTATTTTCGTATCCCAAAGTAAGGTTGTATGTGTTTACAATACACGAGACACATAAATGTGTGTTTGTGTGGAAGATCTGTTAGTTATTCCTGACGTTTACTGTCAAAGAAACATCTGAAGAAATTGAAGTTATGCAATAGGTTTTATTACCATAATATCCAACGAATCAAAAGTACATGATTTGAATATATATGCTTTGGTGAACTCCAGAAATATTAAACAATTCAATGAAGAATGTTCCATGCCTATTAAAACAACTCTTTATCCTTTGAAGCTCAATGTTTCCTATTGTCATTTGCCATGGCCCTGCTCCATGTTTTTCACCAGCCAAAGCAGAAGTTAACACTTTTGTTCTAATATGGAACGAATGGAATGATATCTAAGTTGAGAAATTGTAGTTTGATTGAAGCCTCGTAGACTTTCCTCCCAGCCTATTAACTATAGCAGTTGGTTCACTACAATATGTACTGCTCCCTGATGATGATCACTGATGAACAGAACAGAATAACAGAATTGGAAAAGGGCTCAGAGGTCTTCTAGTCCAACTCCCTGTTCAGGCAGGAAAGCCTACACCATTTCAGCCAAATGGGCGTCCAATCTCTTTTTTAAAAAAATTCCAGTGCTGGAGTATTCTCAACTTCTGGAGGAAAGTTGTTCCACTGATTAATTGGTCTAACTGTCAGGAAATTTCTTCTTAGTTCTAGGTTGCTTCTCTCCTTGATTAGTTTCCACCCATTGCTTCTCCTCCTGCCCTCAGGTGCTTTGGAGAATAGTTTAACTTCTTGTTTGTGGCAGCCCCTTAGATATTGGAACCCTGCTATCATGTCACCCCTAGTCCTCCTTTTCATTAAACTAGACATACCCAATTCCAGCAACTGTTTTTTATAAGCTAAGAGGTGGCGCAGTGGTTAGAGTGCAGTACTGCAAGCCACTTTAACTGACTGCTATCTGCAGTTCGGCGGTTCAAATCTCACCGGCTCAAGGTTGACTCAGCCTTCCATCCTTCCGAGGTGGGTGAAATGAGGACCCGGATTGTTGTTGGGGGCAATATGCTGACTCTGTAAACCACTTAGAGAGGGCTGAAAGCCCTATGAAGCGGTATATAAGTCTAACTGCTATTGCTATAGAAAATGATGGAATAGAACTTGAGAATGAAGAAATGATAAAGGCAGTAAAACCAGAAGAAGGGAACAAGTACTTGGGGATTTTAGAGGCCCCTGACTTAATGCATAATAAAATCAAGGAATTAACTTCAGCCAAGTATATTCGACGAATTCCCAAGATATAAAAGTCCAAATTGAGTGGAGGAAACATCATAAAAGCCATAAATACCTGGGCTATACCTGTGATTCGATACTCTGCAGGAATAATTGACTGGACCCAGTGGCAAATTATATAGGGAATTTTTCATAAGAGGAGCCAAATCAAATTCTGTAATGTATAAGGGAAAATGGGATTCAGACTCCCTTCCAGTATGAGGAAATATGTCATGTGGAATATTTGATCTCCTCTCAGAGATCAAAATGGCCCTAACTCCTTTTCACAAATTTAAAATACTTCACTGTGTACCCAGACTTGGGGGTTCGGAATGTGTCAAGGGCCCTATTACTTGGTTTTACTGTTAATTGGTTAATAATTAATAAGTACATTGCTATACTTATTTATTTTGTGGATGTTTTTATAGTTTTAATGTTTTTTTTTAAATAAAAATAATTTTAGAATTGTAAGCCACCCAGAATCGCTTGGCTGAGTTGGGAGGCTATGGAAATCAAATAAATAATATTTAATATGGTCTATAAATAATACTTAATTCATCTAAACTCCCTCGGGTTTTGCTTGTACAATGGCTAATCTTATTTACAACTTATAATGCACGTGAAGTTGAAATTCAGTTATATGCCAAAGTGAATTCTGGTCTTATTTGGTTTTATAGTTTCCATTCAGCCCAAAAATCATCTTTTGAGTTCTTAGTATTATGTGGGATGGTGGTACATGTACATGTATTTTATTTCCCTTAAGTAATTTTGAGAAAGATCACTAGAGTTGATAAGAACAGGCAATTAGTTTCTCTACAACATTAATTGAACAAGATGGCTGCAATTATATCTAATTGAATGTAATTTAATTAATAAGAATTTAATAATACTAATTAGTTGATCATAACCATTGTTTTACAGCTTTTCAGATATAACAGCCTGATGAGGCTATTATACAATATTTTGACACAAGTCACCCAATAGATGGCTAATCAGTAGCATCAAAAGGAAAATTGGAAATGACTCATTTCAACATCATCAGAAGCCTTCAATACAATGCACTCTTGTCCATTCCAAAACCTCATACACCTGATGTACCTGTGCAGTACAAAGCTTCATTCACATTATGCAAATTGAGGCTCCTCCTAGTTTACTGGAGACGGCTCAGTTCGCATAACTCTGGAATAGTGCTGCCCAAAGACGTTTCTGTGGTCATGTGGCCCTGAGATCATGATGCACTCTTCCTTTTCGCCAAAGGCCTGCCTATTTAGCTGCTCGCATTTGCATGTTTTCGAACTACTAAGTTGACAGGAGCCGAAGCAAGGACGGGAGCTCACCCCATCACATGATGCTCAGATTTTGAACCAGGGCTGTTGGCTTTCCAGCTGACAAGCCCAGCCTCTTAACCACTGAGCCATTGTACCACCCTCTCTCAAAAGTGGAAAGCTATTAATTAAAACCAGGCTCATGTTGCCATCATGAGTTATTCACATATTTTTTTTCCTATTAAAACTGAAGGTTGAGTTATTTGTATTTCTAAAGGCATGTAGGAAGAAATCCTATATTTCCGTGGCTTCATCCATTTTTAGTATATAGAAAGTTCCAACTTCAATAGAAAGCATTCTCCATGAAAAATAACCCTAAATGATCATGAAGTAGCACTTTCTATAAAAGTAAGAGTATTAAGCTAGATGAACCTGTGCCCTGGCTCAGTGGAAGGCCACTTTCATAACCATTACTAGTCTTCAGTAGCTCTGGAACAGTCGCACTTGTTGTATTAGCCCTTATTAGCACTTATACTAATGTGCTACTTCCCATAACTTTCACTTGCAAATCTAGTGACAGTTGCAATGGCAAAGGCCTAAACTCTTAACCTTCTATTTACAGGTTAGAGTGCAGTTCCATCCAAAAGAGTATCCCTTGACTCTGTTTCTTTGTCTTTTTTTCCCCCTATTTAAGTCGTTTAAATGGCTACTTGATGGAAATATGACACTGGGAAGTAAGAAAAAGAAATCAAAATCAACAAATCGAAGACTCTTAAACCAACACAAAGCAGCAAATATTATTAAAACTGAATAGTTTCAGTTCAGCTTTCTCGTTATCTAATGCATTACCATATTGTCTGGATATAATTTTAGCTTGCTTCCCCTCATCCAGCTCAGAAGTGGGTTCCTACCAGTTCGCACCTATTCGGTAGAACCGGTTCGTCAAATCTACCGAACCGGTTAGAAGAGGTTCCACCAGTGGACCCGGAAAGCAGGCCACACCTACAGAAGAGGTTCCAAACATTTTTGAAACCCACCACTGGCAAGGATCTTGTAACTTGACAGCTTTAAGACTTGCATGCTTCAATGCCAGAGTTTCTGAATAGCTACTTGGACCGACCTAAGTACTAATTCATAATTTCATATCCAGTCACATGGGCGGCAAGCCACTCCCATCCGGTCACATGGGTGGCAAGTCACTCCCACAAAGGAGTCCACACCCACAGAGTAGGCTCCAAATTTTTTTGAAACCCACCACTGATCCAGCTCAACATGAATTATAAGCAATGTTCAAAAGTGCTTTTAATTTCTTATATTGAGATAGTAAAGAACAGCAGAACCAGGTGTCGTCAGCATATTAATGGAACTCAATTCCAAAGCTACCATCTCTACCCATTAAGATATTCAAGGTGAAAGAATCTGTAATGTTTAGAAGAGTTTCCAAGTCTCCTCCTGGGGGGGCCTAGTACAACTCACCAACAACTCACTGCGGGACAACTCCCTGCAGTGTGATATAACTCAGTGCAATTGTATTGATATCTTCCACTGTTTCCTCAACATTAGTGGCAGATAGCAGTACATTTATCTTTTGTTATCTGTGTTGAATTGTCCCGTGGTGATTTGGCTGTGTCGAATCATCCTGCAGAGAGCACTGAGTTATCCCACATTGAACTGCCCCGTGGTGATTTGGCTGTGTTGAATCGTCCTGCAGAGAGCACTGAGTTATCCCACATTGAATTGTCCTGTGGTGTGTGCCGAGTTATTGAATTGTCGCAGTGCAAGTTGTCCCATGGCATGTTGGCCACAGGAAGTTATCTCACCATCAGTTGGCCATGGTGTATTGACCCATTATGCCTCCCGGTGACTTGTTCCGATGAATCTGAATGAATGCGTACAACCCTGTTTGAGATAAATAATGAAAATTGGACAAAGCAAATATCCAACTGTTTCAGCTTCCCTTCCTCAACATCTTGATAGTGGCAGTGTCATCCGATACAAACAAGTCATGGAAACATAATAGGGTCAGAGAAATAAGTCCTCTTCATTGTAACCGTTGTTATAGAGTGGAGTCACACATAATCCTTAAGAAGGATTCTATACTTCTGGTCCCTCATGGATATTTAGGGGGAAATCGAGTTAGTTTTTTTAAAAAAATATATTTAAATATACATATGTGCAGAGGCAAACACGTTATTGCAGAATGAAACAGCCTGACAGCTATATCTATTCTTTAATATGTGGACAAACATGCTATTTCTAATAATCATAGCAGAGAGATATTAAAAGAAGGCAATTGGGAAAATGATTGTTTTGATTATGAATCTAAAATACAGAAAAAGCCCCCAAGTTGATTGAGAACATAAGAACACTGTTGTACAAAAAAAAATCAAGCTGATTGTTGACTCTAGCCTAAAGTAGTGAAAATAATTGATCTGTGTATATGGAGCTCTTCACATTTTGCAGTACAATTCTCCACTCAAACAAGCATATTTGCAATCCGTTATATCTAGCAGAAAATTCGAATTCATATTTAAATTTTATTTAAAAGTGTGTGTGTGTGTGTGTGTGTGTGTGTGTGTGTGTGTGTGTGTGTGTAATATACTGGTAGAAACAGATTTATGAACATATATATATGAAAATAATATACGTCAGAAAGAAAGACTGATTCTTTCAATGCCAGGCATTTTACAAGATAACATGCATTATTTAAACTGAAAGAGAAATCTAATTTATGTGTTACTTCAACTAGGAAATGTGCAGTGACATAAAAACTCTTTTGAACCTTCTAAATATATAAAGTCAGGAAAAAGGCCATACTGGCGCTCTAGAAAGTATAGAAAGATATGTCCAAAGAATGTTCAATTACTCCAGTAATAAATTTTCATAGTGACTGATGAAATATTCATACCAGGGACAACAATGATTAATGTACTCCAATGGTGAAATATAACTGATGGACTATTATTGCTCCAATATTGTGGATGATGAATACCTTTTACAGATAGTAGATAGTATGGGGTTCTTTTAAAAAAAAAATCCTATTGACATTAGCATTTCAATTTAATTAAAATTATAGCCACTTACCGGTAGGTTCTTTAAAGATTGATGGGTATGATGATCATAGCTAATAATATTACAAATGACTTCAACTGCACCATGGGTTAAAAATAAATGCTATATTTGTCTACAAATATGATAGAGAGTGACCAGCGCATCCAGGAAACAGGACCACATTCTTTCAGAGTCCAAAAGGGTGAGAAATGTTGTTCTTGGTAAGAGTAACATTTAACAAGCATGGCAGAAAAGGCAATCTGATGTTTCATTATCTTTTAAATGATGTTGCCATAGAGTCTACAATATATTGTAAGTACTTGCTGACAAATGCCATTCAACAGGACATCACACACATGAGTTTGGAGATGCTTGCAAATGTTTTTGTTATGCTAAGTCACCCTTTCTCCCTATGGCGCATTAGCAAATCAGCTGACCTTTCTATCCATCCAATTTTGAATGGCCCCGGGCGCTGAATACAGCTCCATTTGGACAGATCTCATTATCCAGGTTATAATTAGAAGGCCAATGTTTAATTATTATATTTATGGGAAGCACAAAAGATGAAGCTACACAATTACTGTTAGGGCACAGTTATTAGCAGCTTAACCCACAGGAGCCCTTGAATTATTGTGCATGCATTTCAGGACACAACAAAGAGAAGGAGGACGTCATCACTGTTCCCACAAAAATTAAACACCCTGTGAATTGGGTGTAGAAGAAGCTTGACGGAATACTTACACCGCGTATGAACTACTGGGCAGTCATATCTGCTGCAAATGTTAAAGAATCGTTTCTGAAGGTTGTTATTTTGATTTATCCTCTCTTGGAAATGTTTAATCCAAGCTTATCAGAGGATAGGAAACTATGCAAGCACAAGGTGAAAAACTGCTCACTGGAATCCTGAATTGTTAACATCTTGTCCTACCAACAGAAAGCCCAAGGAAACAATTTCAGAATATTACATGCTTGTAGGCAAATGCATATATAACAGCTGTTGTGCTGAAAACATCTCAGACAAATTGCTGTATCTTTTATCAAGTTGCAGTGGCCTCAAGCCAATATTTGGCTGTAAATCCCAGTGTACATGACCTGCCTAGGCAGCTCTGCTTCATTTCTATCAGCAGAGTGCAAAAAAGAAAAAAGGGTCTGTTTCGCTCTCCTGTGCCCACTCTGTCTCACTCCACATCCTTGATGTATATTCTTGATTGATGTCCTCCAGCTTTTGCCTCCACCACCTCACATCTGTCTTCTTTTTGTGCACGCCCAGAGCAGGTGGCTTTACAGCTGCTTCTCCCTCCCTCGTTCTGTTCTAGATCTCCAATCCTGTCTCTGACGCTGCTGCCCCTTCTCCCAATCCTTGTTTATTCTGTTCTCCAGAACTAAAATGGTTCCTTGAAAGATCAGCACAGATGTGAGATTATGGAGAAGGAAGAAAACGAACTCAAGCACTATTTCTTAATGACAAAATGCACCTTTTGGACCAGGATTCTAATTGCTTCCAGAAGATAAGGAGCTAGATATTCCTGGTTCCACCTCTCCCTTTTTTGCAGCCTGATGGTTGATGGAAGAAGGAATGCTGCAGTGTATAATGAAGCTGGCCCCTCAGCAGAACTGGTGGAATAGCCTGCTTCACTTCCTTCTTTCCCTCTTTTCTTTCAAGAGATCTTCGATAAGTTGGTCCAGATGTTATCAGTGCACATTCAGTCACATAAGATCTCAGTATCTGGAGAAGATCTTAAGGAATCCCTCAAGTTTTTATTTATATCTACATATATGGATAGATTTCTATAATGCCCTACTTCAATTAACAAATGGATTGTTATATTTTTATTTTGTTCACCTCCCAGTGTTTCACTGGATCGATGGACCGCCATACAAGATAGGCGGTCAGTTATGCTCTTTTAAAATACTTTATACAAGTCAATAAGAGCCGAGGTGGCGCAGTGGTTAGGGTGCAGTACTGCAGGCCACTTCAGCTGACTGTTATCTGCAGTTCAGCGGTTCTAATCTCACCGGCTCAAGGTTGACTCAGCCTTCCATCCTTCCAAGGTGGGTGAAATGAGGACCCAGACTGTGGGGCAATATGCTGACTCTGTAAACCGCTTAGAGAGGGCTGAAAGCCCTATGAAGCGGTATAGAAGTCTAACTGCCATTGCTATTGCTATTGCTATTGCTACATCCATGCTTGTGTACCAGAGGTAAGTTCCTAATGTTTTCACTACCAGTTTGGGTGAGCTCCTGCACACGCTCCTGCACTTGTGCGCTGGGCAGTTGGGCAGAGCCTCCCACCACCGCTGCTACTGGTTCACCCGTTCTGCAGCAACCCACCTCTGTTGTGTAGCCTATCATATAATAATGTCCCATTCCTCTGCTAATAAGCACCATGCAGAATAGATGCTGGAATTGCAGAAGAAGGGAATAAACTGAGAGAAGGAGGAATATGGGTTAGTTTGGGAATGATTTGCAAATCAGACAGAGAGTGATGCTGATGTCAGAAAGAAAGAGAGAGAAGTCAGAGAGAAACAGGTGTACAGTATGTTTAAAGATGAATAATTGATGGTACCACTGACCTCTTCACTGCTTATTTTAGCCCTGTGCATGAATTAGTCTGTAATTCTAAACAGATTATTTCCAAGGAACATTCTTGTCAAAATAAAGCAGAGGCGGAATGGAAGATTTTATGGAATAAATTGGAAGCATGAAAAAGACAGCAGGGAATTAACTGAAACCACATCGAATGTGTTTGCATAATACCTTACACTTATATAAGGTATTAGCAATAGCAATAGCAGTTAGACTTATATACCGCTTCATAGGGCTTTCAGCTCTCTGTAAGCGGTTTACAGAGTCAGCATATCACCCCCCACAGTCTGGGTCCTCATTTCACCCACCTCGGAAGGATGGAAGGCTGAGTCAACCTTGAGCCGGTGAGATTAGAACCGCTGAACTGCAGATAACAGTCAGCTGAAGTGCCCTGCAGTACTGCACCCTAACCACTGTGCCACCTCGGCTCTTCATGATAAGGATGTAGCTTATCTTCCTCTTTTTGTTCCCTTTAGCTTAAGAAATAATGTATTCTCCGAGATCTGAATAGCTAAGCTTTCAAAATACTTTTAAAAGGTTACCAACTGTTCAGTGATAATCTCTATTGGTTGTTGACAAAACACGATCCAAAATATTTATTAAGTAAGAGTGGAACCAAATGGGGAAAAAAAATTCAGAATCAGATTGTGTGGTGAAAAAGGACGTTTAAGCTTTACATCTTAATTACAGCGAGTCGAACAAATCAGCAGAAGTCCATTGCTTTAGTCATTTTGCTTTGGCATATGGGATATTTCTGGATGATTTTTTTTTAAACGTGAAGTACTTTGAGCAAAAGGACGCTTCATCCATTTGCAGCCTTAAAAATAGCAATAACAATTCAGATGGCAAGTTTTCCATTGTAACAAAGTACTTTAAACTGTAAATTACTTTTTATCCTTTTGTAATATAAAATTACAACATTAATGGGAGATCAACTTCATATTTTAGAAAAGCTGCTCAAAACAAGAGAAAAGTGTGTGTGTGTGTGTGTGTGTTTGTGTGTGTGTGTGTTTTACAGTCATTTCCTCAGTAACCAAGAAAGAAACCACTCAACTCCATTTCGCAGAATTAAGAGTACTTAATGGTACTCCTGCCGATTACCTCCCATAGACCTATTAGATCTCACAGGTTAGGTCTCCTCTGGATTCCATCTGCCAGCCAATGTCGGCTGGCGACTCCCTGGGGGAGAGCCTTCTCTGTTGCAGCTCCAGCCCTTTGGAACGACCTCCCTGTGGAGATCCGGACCCTTACTCCCCTCCCGGCCTTCCACAAAGCCACCAAGTCCTGGCTGCTCCAGCAGGCCGGGGGGCTTGTGAAATATCCAACCCCACGGTAACTGTGGATGTTGCATATTTTAAGGTGTTGTCTTATTTATTTATCCCCTTCCCTTGTTTATTGTAAGCCGCCCGGAGTCCTTCGGGAGTGGGCGGCATACAAGATCAATAAACTAAACTAAACTAAACTTTTACTGGTTATGAGTAGATAGCAGCTAAGCAAAGCAAGATCTGAGGCAAAAGCGCGCGTCATCATAGATATCAATATGTGACCCAACTCCCTCCCCCTGGAAACCCCATCCCATGGTCCAATCCACACACCCCACCGGTGTCGTGTGGGTTCCATCTTCAAAAAGCATCATCAGGTTGGCATGCCGGACAGTTGGCCTTGGAGGCAAATCCTCTATCTGCAGCATGCTCAGTAGATGGTGAGAACAACTCCCTTTTTACAATCACTCCTGTACTGAAAACTTCCCCTCCCAAATACCATGCCTCCCCACCAGGGGTGGGTTTCTCGCCCTGGTTCCAACCGGTTCAGTTGGAAGGGGCCGGCGGCGTCCTTGTGCACGCACGCAGTGCACGCATGCGTACTAGCGCCTGTGCGATGTTCCAGCTGCTCCTGGAGGATCGCGCAGGCGCTGTATCTGTTCTGTGCATGCGTGGAAGCGCAGAACTCGTCAAAACAGGGTAAGAAACGTGGGCGGGCGGGTGGATCCTTTGGCGTTCCCGGAAGTTACTTACTTCCGGGTTCGTCGACCAACCGGTTTGCGGGGACCGCCGCGAACCGCCTGAAACCCACCCCTGCTCCCCGCACTCCCCGTTTCAATGGCAGCCGAAAGCAAGTAGTGAAGCAGAGGCTGACAATCACCTTTAAACTGCTATTAATTTAGAGCTGGTATATCAAAGAATATCCATCCTTTTATGGACACATCGAAATGAGTTGGTCAAGGAACTCTTTCAGATTGTTGAGCTCAGTTGTAAAACTTGTCTTTCTTTCTCCTCCTCCCCAATGTATGTAAGACAAGACCTGGAGATGTGTGAGGCTGTTGTGACCGTCCTGGGAATTACTGTGAAAAGGTCCAGAATCGGCAATCCTTGGTCATCTCTCATTTGGCAACCAACAGGACCAATATTTATAGGTGGCCTACCACATCACTATGCAACAAAGCAGGTAAGAGATTCTATCTTGTGCTGCACCTGGAATGCCTTACGTTTAGAA